>NW_026990594.1:0-108132 GCF_036250125.1 Pseudopipra pipra
TCCCTGCTCCCTCCCCAGTTCCCCCAGTCCTAGCCCAGTGCCACCAGTGCTCCCAGTCCCACCCCAGTGCCCCCACTCTCATCCCAGTCCCTTGCAACTTCTCTCAGTGCAAGCCAGCGCACCCATTCCTTCCCAAGTGTCCTCCTGCAGTGCAACCCAGTCCTTCCCCAGTTCGCCCAGTTCCATCCCAGTCCCATCCCACTGCCCTGAGGCCCATCCCAATTCCCTCCCCAGTGATCCCAGTCCCATCCCAATGGTGCCACAGTGTGTCCCCAGTGCCTCTCAGTCCCATCCCAGTGCCTCCAGTCCCTCTCCAGAGAATCCCCGTCCCAGCCCAGTACCCCAAGTGCCCCCAGGGCCTCTCCAGTGCCCTCAGTCCCGGCCCAGTCCCTCCCCAGTGCATCTCACTCCTATCCCAGTGCCCCCAGTCCCATCCCAGTCCCTCCCCAATGACCCCCAGTCCCATCCCAGTGCTCCCAGTCCCCCTCACCCCCCCGAAAATCTCAGTCCCACCCCAGTGTCCCCACTCCCAGCCCAAATCCCCCCAGTGCCCCCAGTCCCTCTCCAGTGTCCCCAGTCCCATCCCCATCCCTCCCCACTGCCCCCAGTTCATGCCAGTCCTTTTCCCCGATGCATCCCACTCCCTCCCTAGAACATCCAAGTCCCATCCCAGTTCCCTCCCCAGTGCCCCTGACCCATCCCCAGCCCTCCCGTGACCTCAGTCCCTCCCCAGGGCATCCCGGTTCTTTTCCCCTGTGCATCCCAGTCCCGTCCCAGGCCCACTCCCCAGTCCTGTCACAGTCCTCTTGCAGTCCCTTCCCAGTCCAATCCCAGTCCCTGCAGTGGCTTTCCCGTTGCTCCCAGTCCCTCCCCAGTGCATTCCGCTCCTTTCTCCCATGCATCCCATTCCCATTCCCGTACCATCCCAGTTCCCTTCCCAGCCCCCTCGCAGTCCCTCCCTGCTCCCTCCCCAGTTCCCCCAGTCCTAGCCCAATGCCACCTGTCCTCCCAGTCCCACCCCAGTGCCCCCACTCCCATCCCAGTCTCTCCCCACTTCCCCCACTGCAACCCACCACCTCCTTTCCCTCCCAAGTGTCCTTTTGCAGTGCAACCCAGTCCTTCCCCAGTTTGCCTAGTCCCATCCCAGTCCCTCCTAAGTGATTCCCAGTCCCTCCCCAGTCCCTTCCCAGTACAATTGAGGGCACTGAAGAGGCCCTCGGGACGCTTGGGGGAACTGGGCTGGGACGGGGATTCTCTGGGGAGGGACTGGAGGCACTGGGATAGGACTGAGAGGCAGTGGGGAGGCACTAGGACACACTGGGCCACCACTGGGATAGGACTGGAATCACCGGGGAGGGAATTGGGATGGGCCTGAGGGCAGTGGGAAGGGACTGGGATGGGACTGGGCAAACTGGGGAAAGACTGGGTTGCACTGCAGGAGGACACTTGGGAAGGAATGGGTGCACTGGCTTGCACTGAGAGAAGTGGGAAGGGACTGGGATGAGAATGGGGGCACTGGGGTGAGACAGGGAGCATCTCCAGTGCCCTCAGTCCCATCCCAGTCCCTCCCCACTGCCCCCAGTCCCTCCCCAATGCGTTGTGCTCCTTTTCCCTGTGCATCCCATTCCCATCCCAGTCACTTCGCAGTCCCTCCCTGCTCCCTCCCCAGTTCCCCCAGTCCTAGCCCAGTGCCACCAGTGCTCCCAGTCCCACCCCAGTGCCCCCACTCTCATCCCAGTCCCTTGCAACTTCTCTCAGTGCAAGCCAGCGCACCCATTCCTTCCCAAGTGTCCTCCTGCAGTGCAGCTCAGTCCTTCCCCAGTTCGCCCAGTTCCATCCCAGTCCCTTCCCACTGCCCTGAGGCCCATCCCAATTCCCTCCCCAGTGATCCCAGTCCCATCCCAGTGGTGACCCAGTGTGCCCTAGTGCCTCCCCAGTGCCTCTCAGTCCTATCCCAGTGCCTCCAGTCCCTCCCCAGAGAATCCCCGTCCCAGCCCAGTTCCCCCAAGTGCCCCCAGGGCCTCTCCAGTGCCCTCAGTCCCGGCCCAGTCCCTCCCCAGTGCATCTCACTCCTATTCCAGTGCCCCCAGTCCCACGGTTCCCCAGTCCCTCCCCAATGACCCCCAGTCCCATCCCACTGCTCCCAGTCCCCCCCCCCCCCCCCGAAAATCTCAGTCCCACCCCAGTGTCCTCACTCCCAGCCCAAATCCCCCCAGTGCCCCCATCCCTCCCCACTGCCCCAGTCCCTCCCAGTGCATGCCAGTCCTTTTCCCCGATGCATCCCACTCCCTCCCTAGAACATCCAAGTCCCATCCCAGTTCCCTCCCCAGTGCCCCTGACCCATCCCCAGCCCTCCCGTGACCTCAGTCCCTCCCCAGGGCATCCCGGTTCTTTCCCCCTGTGCATCCCAGTCCCATCCCAGGCCCACTCCCCAGTCCTGTCACAGTCCTCTTGCAGTCCCTTCCCAGTCCCTTTCCCAGTGCTCCCAGTCCCATCCCAGTTCCCTCCCCAGTGACCTCAGTCCCATCCCTGTGCCCACCCAGCGCAGCTCAGTCCCATCCCAGTGCCTGTAGTCCCACTGTCCCCAATCCCTCCCCAATGACCCCTGTCCCATCCCACTTCCCCCAGTCCCTCCCTTGAGAATCCCAGTTGCACTCCAGCGCCCCCAGTGCCAGCCCAGTTCTCCCCAGTCCATCTCCAGTGCCCTCAGTCCCATCCCAGTCCCTCCCTACTCCCCCCAGTCCCGCTCCAGTGCCCCTAGTCTCAGCCCAGTGCATCCAACTCCCTTGAAGTGTCCCCAGTCCCATCCCAGTCCCTCCCCAGTTCATTGTGCTCCTTTTCCCTGTGCATCCCATTCTCATCCCAGTCACTTCGCAGTCCCTCCCTGCTCCCTCCCCAGTTCCCCCAGTCCTAGCCCAGTGCCACCAGTGCTCCCAGTCCCACCCCAGTGCCCCCACTCTCATCCCAGTCCCTTGCAACTTCTCTCAGTGCAAGCCAGCGCACCCATTCCTTCCCAAGTGTCCTCCTGCAGTGCAACCCAGTCCTTCCCCAGTTCGCCCAGTTCCATCCCAGTCCCATCCCACTGCCCTGAGGCCCATCCCAATTCCCTCCCCAGTGATCCCAGTCCCATCCCAATGGTGCCACAGTGTGTCCCCAGTGCCTCTCAGTCCTATCCCAGTGCCTCCAGTCCCTCTCCAGAGAATCCCCGTCCCAGCCCAGTACCCCAAGTGCCCCCAGGGCCTCTCCAGTGCCCTCAGTCCCGGCCCAGTCCCTCCCCAGTGCATCTCACTCCTATCCCAGTGCCCCCAGTCCCATCCCAGTCCCTCCGCAATGACCCCCAGTCCCATCCCAGTGCTCCCAGTCCCCCTCACCCCCCCGAAAATCTCAGTCCCACCCCAGTGTCCCCACTCCCAGCCCAAATCCCCCCAGTGCCCCCAGTCCCTCTCCAGTGTCCCCAGTCCCATCCCCATCCCTCCCCACTGCCCCCAGTTCATGCCAGTCCTTTTCCCTGATGCATCCCACCCCCTCCCTAGAACATCCAAGTCCCATCCCAGTTCCCTCCCCAGTGCCCCTGACCCATCCCCAGGCCTCCCGTGACCTCAGTCCCTCCCCAGGGCATCCCGGTTCTTTTCCCCTGTGCATCCCAGTCCTGTCCCAGGCCCACTCCCCAGTCCTGTCACAGTCCTCTTGCAGTCCCTCCCCAGTCCAATCCCAGTCCCTGCAGTGGCTTTCCCGTTGCTCCCAGTTCCTCCCCAGTGCATTCCGCTCCTTTCTCCCATGCATCCCATTCCCATTCCAGTACCATCCCAGTTCCCTTCCTAGCCCCCTCGCAGTCCCTCCCTGCTCCCTCCCCAGTTCCCCCAGTCCTAGCCCAGTGCCACCTGTCCTCCCAGTCCCACCCCAGTGCCCCCACTCCCATCCCAGTCTCTCCCCACTTCCCCCACTGCAACCCACCACCTCCTTTCCCTCCCAAGTGTGCTCTCGCAGTGCAATCCAGACCTTCCCCAGTTTGCCTAGTCCCATCCCAGTCCCTCCTAAGTGATTCCCAGTCCCTCCCCAGTCCCTTCCCAGTACAACTGCATCCCATCCCAGTGACAGCAGTCCCATCCCAGTGGTCCCAGTCTCTCCCCAGAGATTCTCAGGCCCATCCCAGGCACGCTCTCCAGACCCCTCCCCAGTCCTCTCACAGTCCCCTTGCAGTCCCTTCCCAGTCCTATCCCAGTCCCTGCAGTCCCTTTCCCAGTGCTCCCAGTTCCATCCCAGTCTCTCTCCAATGACCCCCAGTCCCATCCCACTGCTCCCAGTCCCCCTCACCCCCCCGAAAATCTCAGTCCCACCCCAGTGCCCCCACTCTCATCCCAGTCCCTTGCAACTTCTCTCAGTGCAAGCCAGCGCACCCATTCCTTCCCAAGTGTCCTCCTGCAGTGCAGCTCAGTCCTTCCCCAGTTCGCCCAGTTCCATCCCAGTCCCTTCCCACTGCCCTGAGGCCCATCCCAATTCCCTCCCCAGTGATCCCAGTCCCATCCCAGTGGTGACCCAGTGTGCCCTAGTGCCTCCCCAGTGCCTCTCAGTCCTATCCCAGTGCCTCCAGTCCCTCCCCAGAGAATCCCCGTCCCAGCCCAGTTCCCCCAAGTGCCCCCAGGGCCTCTCCAGTGCCCTCAGTCCCGGCCCAGTCCCTCCCCAGTGCATCTCACTCCTATTCCAGTGCCCCCAGTCCCACAGTTCCCCAGTCCCTCCCCAATGACCCCCAGTCCCATCCCACTGCTCCCAGTCCCCCCCCCACCCCCCGAAAATCTCAGTCCCACCCCAGTGTCCTCACTCCCAGCCCAAATCCCCCCAGTGCCCCCATCCCTCCCCACTGCCCCAGTCCCTCCCAGTGCATGCCAGTCCTTTTCCCCAATGCATCCCACTCCTTCCCTAGAACATCCAAGTCCCATCCCAGTTCCCTCCCCAGTGCCCCTGACCCATCCCCAGCCCTCCCGTGACCTCAGTCCCTCCCCAGGGCATCCCGGTTCTTTCCCCCTGTGCATCCCAGTCCCGTCCCAGGCCCACTCCCCAGTCCTGTCACAGTCCTCTTGCAGTCCCTTCCCAGTCCCTTTCCCAGTGCTCCCAGTCCCATCCCAGTTCCCTCCCCAGTGACCTCAGTCCCATCCCTCTGCCCACCCAGCGCAGCTCAGTCCCATCCCAGTGCCTGTAGTCCCACTGTCCCCAATCCCTCCCCAATGACCCCTGTCCCATCCCACTTCCCCCAGTCCCTCCCTTGAGAATCCCAGTTGCACTCCAGCGCCCCCAGTGCCAGCCCAGTTCTCCCCAGTCCATCTCCAGTGCCCTCAGTCCCATCCCAGTCCCTCCCTACTCCCCCCAGTCCCGCTCCAGTGCCCCTAGTCTCAGCCCAGTGCATCCAACTCCCTTGAAGTGTCCCCAGTCCCATCCCAGTCCCTCCCCAGTTCATTGTGCTCCTTTTCCCTGTGCATCCCATTCCCATCCCAGTCACTTCGCAGTCCCTCCCTGCTCCCTCCCCAGTTCCCCCAGTCCTAGCCCAGTGCCACCAGTGCTCCCAGTCCCACCCCAGTGCCCCCACTCTCATCCCAGTCCCTTGCAACTTCTCTCAGTGCAAGCCAGCGCACCCATTCCTTCCCAAGTGTCCTCCTGCAGTGCAACCCAGTCCTTCCCCAGTTCGCCCAGTTCCATCCCAGTCCCATCCCACTGCCCTGAGGCCCATCCCAATTCCCTCCCCAGTGATCCCAGTCCCATCCCAATGGTGCCACAGTGTGTCCCCAGTGCCTCTCAGTCCTATCCCAGTGCCTCCAGTCCCTCTCCAGAGAATCCCCGTCCCAGCCCAGTACCCCAAGTGCCCCCAGGGCCTCTCCAGTGCCCTCAGTCCCGGCCCAGTCCCTCCCCAGTGCATCTCACTCCTATCCCAGTGCCCCCAGTCCCATCCCAGTCCCTCCGCAATGACCCCCAGTCCCATCCCAGTGCTCCCAGTCCCCCTCACCCCCCCGAAAATCTCAGTCCCACCCCAGTGTCCCCACTCCCAGCCCAAATCCCCCCAGTGCCCCCAGTCCCTCTCCAGTGTCCCCAGTCCCATCCCCATCCCTCCCCACTGCCCCCAGTTCATGCCAGTCCTTTTCCCTGATGCATCCCACCCCCTCCCTAGAACATCCAAGTCCCATCCCAGTTCCCTCCCCAGTGCCCCTGACCCATCCCCAGGCCTCCCGTGACCTCAGTCCCTCCCCAGGGCATCCCGGTTCTTTTCCCCTGTGCATCCCAGTCCTGTCCCAGGCCCACTCCCCAGTCCTGTCACAGTCCTCTTGCAGTCCCTCCCCAGTCCAATCCCAGTCCCTGCAGTGGCTTTCCCGTTGCTCCCAGTTCCTCCCCAGTGCATTCCGCTCCTTTCTCCCATGCATCCCATTCCCATTCCAGTACCATCCCAGTTCCCTTCCTAGCCCCCTCGCAGTCCCTCCCTGCTCCCTCCCCAGTTCCCCCAGTCCTAGCCCAGTGCCACCTGTCCTCCCAGTCCCACCCCAGTGCCCCCACTCCCATCCCAGTCTCTCCCCACTTCCCCCACTGCAACCCACCACCTCCTTTCCCTCCCAAGTGTGCTCTCGCAGTGCAATCCAGACCTTCCCCAGTTTGCCTAGTCCCATCCCAGTCCCTCCTAAGTGATTCCCAGTCCCTCCCCAGTCCCTTCCCAGTACAACTGCATCCCATCCCAGTGACAGCAGTCCCATCCCAGTGGTCCCAGTCTCTCCCCAGAGATTCTCAGGCCCATCCCAGGCACGCTCTCCAGACCCCTCCCCAGTCCTCTCACACTCCCCTTGCAGTCCCTTCCCAGTCCTATCCCAGTCCCTGCAGTCCCTTTCCCAGTGCTCCCAGTTCCATCCCAGTCTCTCTCCAATGACCCCCAGTCCCATCCCACTGCTCCCAGTCCCCCTCACCCCCCCGAAAATCTCAGTCCCACCCCAGTGTCCCCACTCCCAGCCCAAATCCCCCCAGTGCCCCCATCCCTCCCCACTGCCCCAGTCCCTCCCAGTGCATGCCAGTCCTTTTCCCCGATGCATCCCACTCCCTCCCTAGAACATCCAAGTCCCATCCCAGTTCCCTCCCCAGTGGCCTCAGTCCCATCCCTGTGCCCACCCAGTGCATCGCAGTCCCATCCCAGTGCCTGTAGTTCCACTGTCCCCAGTCCCTTCCCAATGACCCCTGTCCCATCCCACTTCCCCCAGTCCCTCCCTTGAGAATCCCAGTTGCACTCCAGCGCCCCCAGTGCCAGCCCAGTTCTCCCCAGTCCATCTCCAGTGCCCTCAGTCCCATCCCAGTCCCTCCCTACTCCCCCCAGTCCCGCTCCAGTGCCCCTAGTCTCAGCCCAGTGCATCCAACTCCCTTGAAGTGTCCCCAGTCCCATCCCAGTCCCTCCCCAGTTCATTGTGCTCCTTTTCCCTGTGCATCCCATTCCCATCCCAGTCACTTCGCAGTCCCTCCCTGCTCCCTCCCCAGTTCCCCCAGTCCTAGCCCAGTGCCACCAGTGCTCCCAGTCCCACCCCAGTGCCCCCACTCTCATCCCAGTCCCTTGCAACTTCTCTCAGTGCAAGCCAGCGCACCCATTCCTTCCCAAGTGTCCTCCTGCAGTGCAACCCAGTCCTTCCCCAGTTCGCCCAGTTCCATCCCAGTCCCATCCCACTGCCCTGAGGCCCATCCCAATTCCCTCCCCAGTGATCCCAGTCCCATCCCAATGGTGCCACAGTGTGTCCCCAGTGCCTCTCAGTCCTATCCCAGTGCCTCCAGTCCCTCTCCAGAGAATCCCCGTCCCAGCCCAGTACCCCAAGTGCCCCCAGGGCCTCTCCAGTGCCCTCAGTCCCGGCCCAGTCCCTCCCCAGTGCATCTCACTCCTATCCCAGTGCCCCCAGTCCCATCCCAGTCCCTCCCCAATGACCCCCAGTCCCATCCCACTGCTCCCAGTCCCCCCCCCACCCCCCGAAAATCTCAGTCCCACCCCAGTGTCCTCACTCCCAGCCCAAATCCCCCCAGTGCCCCCATCCCTCCCCACTGCCCCAGTCCCTCCCAGTGCATGCCAGTCCTTTTCCCCAATGCATCCCACTCCCTCCCTAGACCATCCCAGTCCCATCCCAGTTCCCTCCCCAGTGCCCCTGACCCATCCCCAGCCCTCCCGTGACCTCAGTCCCTCCCCAGGGCATCCCGGTTCTTTTCCCCTGTGCATCCCAGTCCCATCCCAGGCCCACTCCCCAGTCCTGTCACAGTCCTCTTGCAGTCCCTTCCCAGTCCAATCCCAGTCCCTGCAGTGGCTTTCCCGTTGCTCCCAGTCCCTCCCCAGTGCATTCCGCTCCTTTCTCCCATGCATCCCATTCCCATTCCAGTACCATCCCAGTTCCCTTCCCAGCCCCCTCGCAGTCCCTCCCTGCTCCCTCCCCAGTTCCCCCAGTCCTAGCCCAATGCCACCTGTCCTCCCAGTCCCACCCCAGTGCCCCCACTCCCATCCCAGTCTCTCCCCACTTCCCCCACTGCAACCCACCACCTCCTTTCCCTCCCAAGTGTCCTTTTGCAGTGCAACCCAGTCCTTCCCCAGTTTGCCTAGTCCCATCCCAGTCCCTCCTAAGTGATTCCCAGTCCCTCCCCAGTCCCTTCCCAGTACAATTGAGGGCACTGAAGAGGCCCTCGGGACGCTTGGGGGAACTGGGCTGGGACGGGGATTCTCTGGGGAGGGACTGGAGGCACTGGGATAGGACTGAGAGGCAGTGGGGAGGCACTAGGACACACTGGGCCACCACTGGGATAGGACTGGAATCACCGGGGAGGGAATTGGGATGGGCCTGAGGGCAGTGGGAAGGGACTGGGATGGGACTGGGCAAACTGGGGAAAGACTGGGTTGCACTGCAGGAGGACACTTGGGAAGGAATGGGTGCACTGGCTTGCACTGAGAGAAGTGGGAAGGGACTGGGATGAGAATGGGGGCACTGGGGTGAGACAGGGAGCATCTCCAGTGCCCTCAGTCCCATCCCAGTCCCTCCCCACTGCCCCCAGTCCCTCCCCAATGCGTTGTGCTCCTTTTCCCTGTGCATCCCATTCCCATCCCAGTCACTTCGCAGTCCCTCCCTGCTCCCTCCCCAGTTCCCCCAGTCCTAGCCCAGTGCCACCAGTGCTCCCAGTCCCACCCCAGTGCCCCCACTCTCATCCCAGTCCCTTGCAACTTCTCTCAGTGCAAGCCAGCGCACCCATTCCTTCCCAAGTGTCCTCCTGCAGTGCAGCTCAGTCCTTCCCCAGTTCGCCCAGTTCCATCCCAGTCCCTTCCCACTGCCCTGAGGCCCATCCCAATTCCCTCCCCAGTGATCCCAGTCCCATCCCAGTGGTGACCCAGTGTGCCCTAGTGCCTCCCCAGTGCCTCTCAGTCCTATCCCAGTGCCTCCAGTCCCTCCCCAGAGAATCCCCGTCCCAGCCCAGTTCCCCCAAGTGCCCCCAGGGCCTCTCCAGTGCCCTCAGTCCCGGCCCAGTCCCTCCCCAGTGCATCTCACTCCTATTCCAGTGCCCCCAGTCCCACGGTTCCCCAGTCCCTCCCCAATGACCCCCAGTCCCATCCCACTGCTCCCAGTCCCCCCCCCACCCCCCGAAAATCTCAGTCCCACCCCAGTGTCCTCACTCCCAGCCCAAATCCCCCCAGTGCCCCCATCCCTCCCCACTGCCCCAGTCCCTCCCAGTGCATGCCAGTCCTTTTCCCCGATGCATCCCACTCCCTCCCTAGAATATCCAAGTCCCATCCCAGTTCCCTCCCCAGTGCCCCTGACCCATCCCCAGCCCTCCCGTGACCTCAGTCCCTCCCCAGGGCATCCCGGTTCTTTCCCCCTGTGCATCCCAGTCCCGTCCCAGGCCCACTCCCCAGTCCTGTCACAGTCCTCTTGCAGTCCCTTCCCAGTCCCTTTCCCAGTGCTCCCAGTCCCATCCCAGTTCCCTCCCCAGTGACCTCAGTCCCATCCCTGTGCCCACCCAGCGCAGCTCAGTCCCATCCCAGTGCCTGTAGTCCCACTGTCCCCAATCCCTCCCCAATGACCCCTGTCCCATCCCACTTCCCCCAGTCCCTCCCTTGAGAATCCCAGTTGCACTCCAGCGCCCCCAGTGCCAGCCCAGTTCTCCCCAGTCCATCTCCAGTGCCCTCAGTCCCATCCCAGTCCCTCCCTACTCCCCCCAGTCCCGCTCCAGTGCCCCTAGTCTCAGCCCAGTGCATCCAACTCCCTTGAAGTGTCCCCAGTCCCATCCCAGTCCCTCCCCAGTTCATTGTGCTCCTTTTCCCTGTGCATCCCATTCCCATCCCAGTCACTTCGCAGTCCCTCCCTGCTCCCTCCCCAGTTCCCCCAGTCCTAGCCCAGTGCCACCAGTGCTCCCAGTCCCACCCCAGTGCCCCCATTCTCATCCCAGTCCCTTCCCACTTCTCTCAGTGCAAGCCAGCGCACCCATTCCTTCCCAAGTGTCCTCCTGCAGTGCAACCCAGTCCTTCCCCAGTTCGCCCAGTTCCATCCCAGTCCCATCCCACTGCCCTGAGGCCCATCCCAATTCCCTCCCCAGTGATCCCAGTCCCATCCCAATGGTGCCACAGTGTGTCCCCAGTGCCTCTCAGTCCTATCCCAGTGCCTCCAGTCCCTCTCCAGAGAATCCCCGTCCCAGCCCAGTACCCCAAGTGCCCCCAGGGCCTCTCCAGTGCCCTCAGTCCCGGCCCAGTCCCTCCCCAGTGCATCTCACTCCTATCCCAGTGCCCCCAGTCCCATCCCAGTCCCTCCGCAATGACCCCCAGTCCCATCCCAGTGCTCCCAGTCCCCCTCACCCCCCCGAAAATCTCAGTCCCACCCCAGTGTCCCCACTCCCAGCCCAAATCCCCCCAGTGCCCCCAGTCCCTCTCCAGTGTCCCCAGTCCCATCCCCATCCCTCCCCACTGCCCCCAGTTCATGCCAGTCCTTTTCCCTGATGCATCCCACCCCCTCCCTAGAACATCCAAGTCCCATCCCAGTTCCCTCCCCAGTGCCCCTGACCCATCCCCAGGCCTCCCGTGACCTCAGTCCCTCCCCAGGGCATCCCGGTTCTTTTCCCCTGTGCATCCCAGTCCTGTCCCAGGCCCACTCCCCAGTCCTGTCACAGTCCTCTTGCAGTCCCTCCCCAGTCCAATCCCAGTCCCTGCAGTGGCTTTCCCGTTGCTCCCAGTTCCTCCCCAGTGCATTCCGCTCCTTTCTCCCATGCATCCCATTCCCATTCCAGTACCATCCCAGTTCCCTTCCTAGCCCCCTCGCAGTCCCTCCCTGCTCCCTCCCCAGTTCCCCCAGTCCTAGCCCAGTGCCACCTGTCCTCCCAGTCCCACCCCAGTGCCCCCACTCCCATCCCAGTCTCTCCCCACTTCCCCCACTGCAACCCACCACCTCCTTTCCCTCCCAAGTGTGCTCTCGCAGTGCAATCCAGACCTTCCCCAGTTTGCCTAGTCCCATCCCAGTCCCTCCTAAGTGATTCCCAGTCCCTCCCCAGTCCCTTCCCAGTACAACTGCATCCCATCCCAGTGACAGCAGTCCCATCCCAGTGGTCCCAGTCTCTCCCCAGAGATTCTCAGGCCCATCCCAGGCACGCTCTCCAGACCCCTCCCCAGTCCTCTCACAGTCCCCTTGCAGTCCCTTCCCAGTCCTATCCCAGTCCCTGCAGTCCCTTTCCCAGTGCTCCCAGTTCCATCCCAGTCTCTCTCCAATGACCCCCAGTCCCATCCCACTGCTCCCAGTCCCCCTCACCCCCCCGAAAATCTCAGTCCCACCCCAGTGTCCCCACTCCCAGCCCAAATCCCCCCAGTGCCCCCATCCCTCCCCACTGCCCCAGTCCCTCCCAGTGCATGCCAGTCCTTTTCCCCGATGCATCCCACTCCCTCCCTAGAACATCCAAGTCCCATCCCAGTTCCCTCCCCAGTGCCCCTGACCCATCCCCAGCCCTCCCGTGACCTCAGTCCCTCCCCAGGGCATCCCGGTTCTTTCCCCCTGTGCATCCCAGTCCCATCCCAGGCCCACTCCCCAGTCCTGTCACAGTCCTCTTGCAGTCCCTTCCCAGTCCCTTTCCCATTGCTCCCAGTCCCATCCCAGTTCCCTCCCCAGTGGCCTCAGTCCCATCCCTGTGCCCACCCAGCGCAGCTCAGTCCCATCCCAGTGCCTGTAGTCCCACTGTCCCCAATCCCTCCCCAATGACCCCTGTCCCATCCCACTTCCCCCAGTCCCTCCCTTGAGAATCCCAGTTGCACTCCAGCGCCCCCAGTGCCAGCCCAGTTCTCCCCAGTCCATCTCCAGTGCCCTCAGTCCCATCCCAGTCCCTCCCTACTCCCCCCAGTCCCGCTCCAGTGCCCCTAGTCTCAGCCCAGTGCATCCAACTCCCTTGAAGTGTCCCCAGTCCCATCCCAGTCCCTCCCCAGTTCATTGTGCTCCTTTTCCCTGTGCATCCCATTCCCATCCCAGTCACTTCGCAGTCCCTCCCTGCTCCCTCCCCAGTTCCCCCAGTCCTAGCCCAGTGCCACCAGTGCTCCCAGTCCCACCCCAGTGCCCCCACTCTCATCCCAGTCCCTTGCAACTTCTCTCAGTGCAAGCCAGCGCACCCATTCCTTCCCAAGTGTCCTCCTGCAGTGCAACCCAGTCCTTCCCCAGTTCGCCCAGTTCCATCCCAGTCCCATCCCACTGCCCTGAGGCCCATCCCAATTCCCTCCCCAGTGATCCCAGTCCCATCCCAATGGTGCCACAGTGTGTCCCCAGTGCCTCTCAGTCCTATCCCAGTGCCTCCAGTCCCTCTCCAGAGAATCCCCGTCCCAGCCCAGTACCCCAAGTGCCCCCAGGGCCTCTCCAGTGCCCTCAGTCCCGGCCCAGTCCCTCCCCAGTGCATCTCACTCCTATCCCAGTGCCCCCAGTCCCATCCCAGTCCCTCCCCAATGACCCCCAGTCCCATCCCACTGCTCCCAGTCCCCCCCCCACCCCCCGAAAATCTCACTCCCACCCCAGTGTCCTCACTCCCAGCCCAAATCCCCCCAGTGCCCCCATCCCTCCCCACTGCCCCAGTCCCTCCCAGTGCATGCCAGTCCTTTTCCCCAATGCATCCCACTCCCTCCCTAGAACATCCAAGTCCCATCCCAGTTCCCTCCCCAGTGCCCCTGACCCATCCCCAGCCCTCCCGTGACCTCAGTCCCTCCCCAGGGCATCCCGGTTCTTTTCCCCTGTGCATCCCAGTCCCATCCCAGGCCCACTCCCCAGTCCTGTCACAGTCCTCTTGCAGTCCCTTCCCAGTCCAATCCCAGTCCCTGCAGTGGCTTTCCCGTTGCTCCCAGTCCCTCCCCAGTGCATTCCGCTCCTTTCTCCCATGCATCCCATTCCCATTCCAGTACCATCCCAGTTCCCTTCCCAGCCCCCTCGCAGTCCCTCCCTGCTCCCTCCCCAGTTCCCCCAGTCCTAGCCCAATGCCACCTGTCCTCCCAGTCCCACCCCAGTGCCCCCACTCCCATCCCAGTCTCTCCCCACTTCCCCCACTGCAACCACCACCTCCTTTCCCTCCCAAGTGTCCTTTTGCAGTGCAACCCAGTCCTTCCCCAGTTTGCCTAGTCCCATCCCAGTCCCTCCTAAGTGATTCCCAGTCCCTCCCCAGTCCCTTCCCAGTACAATTGAGGGCACTGAAGAGGCCCTCGGGACGCTTGGGGGAACTGGGCTGGGACGGGGATTCTCTGGGGAGGGACTGGAGGCACTGGGATAGGACTGAGAGGCAGTGGGGAGGCACTAGGACACACTGGGCCACCACTGGGATAGGACTGGAATCACCGGGGAGGGAATTGGGATGGGCCTGAGGGCAGTGGGAAGGGACTGGGATGGGACTGGGCAAACTGGGGAAAGACTGGGTTGCACTGCAGGAGGACACTTGGGAAGGAATGGGTGCACTGGCTTGCACTGAGAGAAGTGGGAAGGGACTGGGATGAGAATGGGGGCACTGGGGTGAGACAGGGAGCATCTCCAGTGCCCTCAGTCCCATCCCAGTCCCTCCCCACTGCCCCCAGTCCCTCCCCAATGCGTTGTGCTCCTTTTCCCTGTGCATCCCATTCCCATCCCAGTCACTTCGCAGTCCCTCCCTGCTCCCTCCCCAGTTCCCCCAGTCCTAGCCCAGTGCCACCAGTGCTCCCAGTCCCACCCCAGTGCCCCCACTCTCATCCCAGTCCCTTGCAACTTCTCTCAGTGCAAGCCAGCGCACCCATTCCTTCCCAAGTGTCCTCCTGCAGTGCAGCTCAGTCCTTCCCCAGTTCGCCCAGTTCCATCCCAGTCCCTTCCCACTGCCCTGAGGCCCATCCCAATTCCCTCCCCAGTGATCCCAGTCCCATCCCAGTGGTGACCCAGTGTGCCCTAGTGCCTCCCCAGTGCCTCTCAGTCCTATCCCAGTGCCTCCAGTCCCTCCCCAGAGAATCCCCGTCCCAGCCCAGTTCCCCCAAGTGCCCCCAGGGCCTCTCCAGTGCCCTCAGTCCCGGCCCAGTCCCTCCCCAGTGCATCTCACTCCTATTCCAGTGCCCCCAGTCCCACGGTTCCCCAGTCCCTCCCCAATGACCCCCAGTCCCATCCCACTGCTCCCAGTCCCCCCCCCACCCCCCGAAAATCTCAGTCCCACCCCAGTGTCCTCACTCCCAGCCCAAATCCCCCCAGTGCCCCCATCCCTCCCCACTGCCCCAGTCCCTCCCAGTGCATGCCAGTCCTTTTCCCCGATGCATCCCACTCCCTCCCTAGAATATCCAAGTCCCATCCCAGTTCCCTCCCCAGTGCCCCTGACCCATCCCCAGCCCTCCCGTGACCTCAGTCCCTCCCCAGGGCATCCCGGTTCTTTCCCCCTGTGCATCCCAGTCCCGTCCCAGGCCCACTCCCCAGTCCTGTCACAGTCCTCTTGCAGTCCCTTCCCAGTCCCTTTCCCAGTGCTCCCAGTCCCATCCCAGTTCCCTCCCCAGTGACCTCAGTCCCATCCCTGTGCCCACCCAGCGCAGCTCAGTCCCATCCCAGTGCCTGTAGTCCCACTGTCCCCAATCCCTCCCCAATGACCCCTGTCCCATCCCACTTCCCCCAGTCCCTCCCTTGAGAATCCCAGTTGCACTCCAGCGCCCCCAGTGCCAGCCCAGTTCTCCCCAGTCCATCTCCAGTGCCCTCAGTCCCATCCCAGTCCCTCCCTACTCCCCCCAGTCCCGCTCCAGTGCCCCTAGTCTCAGCCCAGTGCATCCAACTCCCTTGAAGTGTCCCCAGTCCCATCCCAGTCCCTCCCCAGTTCATTGTGCTCCTTTTCCCTGTGCATCCCATTCCCATCCCAGTCACTTCGCAGTCCCTCCCTGCTCCCTCCCCAGTTCCCCCAGTCCTAGCCCAGTGCCACCAGTGCTCCCAGTCCCACCCCAGTGCCCCCACTCTCATCCCAGTCCCTTGCAACTTCTCTCAGTGCAAGCCAGCGCACCCATTCCTTCCCAAGTGTCCTCCTGCAGTGCAACCCAGTCCTTCCCCAGTTCGCCCAGTTCCATCCCAGTCCCATCCCACTGCCCTGAGGCCCATCCCAATTCCCTCCCCAGTGATCCCAGTCCCATCCCAATGGTGCCACAGTGTGTCCCCAGTGCCTCTCAGTCCTATCCCAGTGCCTCCAGTCCCTCTCCAGAGAATCCCCGTCCCAGCCCAGTACCCCAAGTGCCCCCAGGGCCTCTCCAGTGCCCTCAGTCCCGGCCCAGTCCCTCCCCAGTGCATCTCACTCCTATCCCAGTGCCCCCAGTCCCATCCCAGTCCCTCCCCAATGACCCCCAGTCCCATCCCACTGCTCCCAGTCCCCCTCACCCCCCCGAAAATCTCAGTCCCACCCCAGTGTCCCCACTCCCAGCCCAAATCCCCCCAGTGCCCCCAGTCCCTCTCCAGTGTCCCCAGTCCCATCCCCATCCCTCCCCACTGCCCCCAGTTCATGCCAGTCCTTTTCCCTGATGCATCCCACCCCCTCCCTAGAACATCCAAGTCCCATCCCAGTTCCCTCCCCAGTGCCCCTGACCCATCCCCAGGCCTCCCGTGACCTCAGTCCCTCCCCAGGGCATCCCGGTTCTTTTCCCCTGTGCATCCCAGTCCCGTCCCAGGCCCACTCCCCAGTCCTGTCACAGTCCTCTTGCAGTCCCTCCCCAGTCCAATCCCAGTCCCTGCAGTGGCTTTCCCGTTGCTCCCAGTTCCTCCCCAGTGCATTCCGCTCCTTTCTCCCATGCATCCCATTCCCATTCCAGTACCATCCCAGTTCCCTTCCTAGCCCCCTCGCAGTCCCTCCCTGCTCCCTCCCCAGTTCCCCCAGTCCTAGCCCAGTGCCACCTGTCCTCCCAGTCCCACCCCAGTGCCCCCACTCCCATCCCAGTCTCTCCCCACTTCCCCCACTGCAACCCACCACCTCCTTTCCCTCCCAAGTGTGCTCTCGCAGTGCAATCCAGACCTTCCCCAGTTTGCCTAGTCCCATCCCAGTCCCTCCTAAGTGATTCCCAGTCCCTCCCCAGTCCCTTCCCAGTACAACTGCATCCCATCCCAGTGACAGCAGTCCCATCCCAGTGGTCCCAGTCTCTCCCCAGAGATTCTCAGGCCCATCCCAGGCACGCTCTCCAGACCCCTCCCCAGTCCTCTCACACTCCCCTTGCAGTCCCTTCCCAGTCCTATCCCAGTCCCTGCAGTCCCTTTCCCAGTGCTCCCAGTTCCATCCCAGTCTCTCTCCAATGACCCCCAGTCCCATCCCACTGCTCCCAGTCCCCCTCACCCCCCCGAAAATCTCAGTCCCACCCCAGTGTCCCCACTCCCAGCCCAAATCCCCCCAGTGCCCCCATCCCTCCCCACTGCCCCAGTCCCTCCCAGTGCATGCCAGTCCTTTTCCCCGATGCATCCCACTCCCTCCCTAGAACATCCAAGTCCCATCCCAGTTCCCTCCCCAGTGCCCCTGACCCATCCCCAGCCCTCCCGTGACCTCAGTCCCTCCCCAGGGCATCCCGGTTCTTTCCCCCTGTGCATCCCAGTCCCGTCCCAGGCCCACTCCCCAGTCCTGTCACAGTCCTCTTGCAGTCCCTTCCCAGTCCCTTTCCCATTGCTCCCAGTCCCATCCCAGTTCCCTCCCCAGTGGCCTCAGTCCCATCCCTGTGCCCACCCAGTGCATCGCAGTCCCATCCCAGTGCCTGTAGTTCCACTGTCCCCAGTCCCTTCCCAATGACCCCTGTCCCATCCCACTTCCCCCAGTCCCTCCCTTGAGAATCCCAGTTGCACTCCAGCGCCCCCAGTGCCAGCCCAGTTCTCCCCAGTCCATCTCCAGTGCCCTCAGTCCCATCCCAGTCCCTCCCTACTCCCCCCAGTCCCGCTCCAGTGCCCCTAGTCTCAGCCCAGTGCATCCAACTCCCTTGAAGTGTCCCCAGTCCCATCCCAGTCCCTCCCCAGTTCATTGTGCTCCTTTTCCCTGTGCATCCCATTCCCATCCCAGTCACTTCGCAGTCCCTCCCTGCTCCCTCCCCAGTTCCCCCAGTCCTAGCCCAGTGCCACCAGTGCTCCCAGTCCCACCCCAGTGCCCCCACTCTCATCCCAGTCCCTTGCAACTTCTCTCAGTGCAAGCCAGCGCACCCATTCCTTCCCAAGTGTCCTCCTGCAGTGCAACCCAGTCCTTCCCCAGTTCGCCCAGTTCCATCCCAGTCCCATCCCACTGCCCTGAGGCCCATCCCAATTCCCTCCCCAGTGATCCCAGTCCCATCCCAATGGTGCCACAGTGTGTCCCCAGTGCCTCTCAGTCCTATCCCAGTGCCTCCAGTCCCTCTCCAGAGAATCCCCGTCCCAGCCCAGTACCCCAAGTGCCCCCAGGGCCTCTCCAGTGCCCTCAGTCCCGGCCCAGTCCCTCCCCAGTGCATCTCACTCCTATCCCAGTGCCCCCAGTCCCATCCCAGTCCCTCCCCAATGACCCCCAGTCCCATCCCACTGCTCCCAGTCCCCCCCCCACCCCCCGAAAATCTCACTCCCACCCCAGTGTCCTCACTCCCAGCCCAAATCCCCCCAGTGCCCCCATCCCTCCCCACTGCCCCAGTCCCTCCCAGTGCATGCCAGTCCTTTTCCCCAATGCATCCCACTCCCTCCCTAGAACATCCAAGTCCCATCCCAGTTCCCTCCCCAGTGCCCCTGACCCATCCCCAGCCCTCCCGTGACCTCAGTCCCTCCCCAGGGCATCCCGGTTCTTTTCCCCTGTGCATCCCAGTCCCATCCCAGGCCCACTCCCCAGTCCTGTCACAGTCCTCTTGCAGTCCCTCCCCAGTCCAATCCCAGTCCCTGCAGTGGCTTTCCCGTTGCTCCCAGTCCCTCCCCAGTGCATTCCGCTTCTTTCTCCCATGCATCCCATTCCCATTCCAGTACCATCCCAGTTCCCTTCCCAGCCCCCTCGCAGTCCCTCCCTGCTCCCTCCCCAGTTCCCCCAGTCCTAGCCCAATGCCACCTGTCCTCCCAGTCCCACCCCAGTGCCCCCACTCCCATCCCAGTCTCTCCCCACTTCCCCCACTGCAACCCACCACCTCCTTTCCCTCCCAAGTGTCCTTTTGCAGTGCAACCCAGTCCTTCCCCAGTTTGCCTAGTCCCATCCCAGTCCCTCCTAAGTGATTCCCAGTCCCTCCCCAGTCCCTTCCCAGTACAATTGAGGGCACTGAAGAGGCCCTCGGGACGCTTGGGGGAACTGGGCTGGGACGGGGATTCTCTGGGGAGGGACTGGAGGCACTGGGATAGGACTGAGAGGCAGTGGGGAGGCACTAGGACACACTGGGCCACCACTGGGATAGGACTGGAATCACCGGGGAGGGAATTGGGATGGGCATGAGGGCAGAGGGAAGGGACTGGGATGGGACTGGGCAAACTGGGGAAAGACTGGGTTGCACTGCAGGAGGACACTTGGGAAGGAATGGGTGCACTGGCTTGCACTGAGAGAAGTGGGAAGGGACTGGGATGAGAATGGGGGCACTGGGGTGAGACAGGGAGCATCTCCAGTGCCCTCAGTCCCATCCCAGTCCCTCCCCACTGCCCCCAGTCCCTCCCCAATGCGTTGTGCTCCTTTTCCCTGTGCATCCCATTCCCATCCCAGTCACTTCGCAGTCCCTCCCTGCTCCCTCCCCAGTTCCCCCAGTCCTAGCCCAGTGCCACCAGTGCTCCCAGTCCCACCCCAGTGCCCCCACTCTCATCCCAGTCCCTTGCAACTTCTCTCAGTGCAAGCCAGCGCACCCATTCCTTCCCAAGTGTCCTCCTGCAGTGCAGCTCAGTCCTTCCCCAGTTCGCCCAGTTCCATCCCAGTCCCTTCCCACTGCCCTGAGGCCCATCCCAATTCCCTCCCCAGTGATCCCAGTCCCATCCCAGTGGTGACCCAGTGTGCCCTAGTGCCTCCCCAGTGCCTCTCAGTCCTATCCCAGTGCCTCCAGTCCCTCCCCAGAGAATCCCCGTCCCAGCCCAGTTCCCCCAAGTGCCCCCAGGGCCTCTCCAGTGCCCTCAGTCCCGGCCCAGTCCCTCCCCAGTGCATCTCACTCCTATTCCAGTGCCCCCAGTCCCACGGTTCCCCAGTCCCTCCCCAATGACCCCCAGTCCCATCCCACTGCTCCCAGTCCCCCCCCCACCCCCCGAAAATCTCAGTCCCACCCCAGTGTCCTCACTCCCAGCCCAAATCCCCCCAGTGCCCCCATCCCTCCCCACTGCCCCAGTCCCTCCCAGTGCATGCCAGTCCTTTTCCCCGATGCATCCCACTCCCTCCCTAGAACATCCAAGTCCCATCCCAGTTCCCTCCCCAGTGCCCCTGACCCATCCCCAGCCCTCCCGTGACCTCAGTCCCTCCCCAGGGCATCCCGGTTCTTTCCCCCTGTGCATCCCAGTCCCGTCCCAGGCCCACTCCCCAGTCCTGTCACAGTCCTCTTGCAGTCCCTTCCCAGTCCCTTTCCCAGTGCTCCCAGTCCCATCCCAGTTCCCTCCCCAGTGACCTCAGTCCCATCCCTGTGCCCACCCAGCGCAGCTCAGTCCCATCCCAGTGCCTGTAGTCCCACTGTCCCCAATCCCTCCCCAATGACCCCTGTCCCATCCCACTTCCCCCAGTCCCTCCCTTGAGAATCCCAGTTGCACTCCAGCGCCCCCAGTGCCAGCCCAGTTCTCCCCAGTCCATCTCCAGTGCCCTCAGTCCCATCCCAGTCCCTCCCTACTCCCCCCAGTCCCGCTCCAGTGCCCCTAGTCTCAGCCCAGTGCATCCAACTCCCTTGAAGTGTCCCCAGTCCCATCCCAGTCCCTCCCCAGTTCATTGTGCTCCTTTTCCCTGTGCATCCCATTCCCATCCCAGTCACTTCGCAGTCCCTCCCTGCTCCCTCCCCAGTTCCCCCAGTCCTAGCCCAGTGCCACCAGTGCTCCCAGTCCCACCCCAGTGCCCCCACTCTCATCCCAGTCCCTTGCAACTTCTCTCAGTGCAAGCCAGCGCACCCATTCCTTCCCAAGTGTCCTCCTGCAGTGCAACCCAGTCCTTCCCCAGTTCGCCCAGTTCCATCCCAGTCCCATCCCACTGCCCTGAGGCCCATCCCAATTCCCTCCCCAGTGATCCCAGTCCCATCCCAATGGTGCCACAGTGTGTCCCCAGTGCCTCTCAGTCCTATCCCAGTGCCTCCAGTCCCTCTCCAGAGAATCCCCGTCCCAGCCCAGTACCCCACGTGCCCCCAGGGCCTCTCCAGTGCCCTCAGTCCCGGCCCAGTCCCTCCCCAGTGCATCTCACTCCTATCCCAGTGCCCCCAGTCCCATCCCAGTCCCTCCGCAATGACCCCCAGTCCCATCCCAGTGCTCCCAGTCCCCCTCACCCCCCCGAAAATCTCAGTCCCACCCCAGTGTCCCCACTCCCAGCCCAAATCCCCCCAGTGCCCCCAGTCCCTCTCCAGTGTCCCCAGTCCCATCCCCATCCCTCCCCACTGCCCCCAGTTCATGCCAGTCCTTTTCCCTGATGCATCCCACCCCCTCCCTAGAACATCCAAGTCCCATCCCAGTTCCCTCCCCAGTGCCCCTGACCCATCCCCAGGCCTCCCGTGACCTCAGTCCCTCCCCAGGGCATCCCGGTTCTTTCCCCCTGTGCATCCCAGTCCCGTCCCAGGCCCACTCCCCAGTCCTGTCACAGTCCTCTTGCAGTCCCTCCCCAGTCCAATCCCAGTCCCTGCAGTGGCTTTCCCGTTGCTCCCAGTCCCTCCCCAGTGCATTCCGCTCCTTTCTCCCATGCATCCCATTCCCATTCCAGTACCATCCCAGTTCCCTTCCTAGCCCCCTCGCAGTCCCTCCCTGCTCCCTCCCCAGTTCCCCCAGTCCTAGCCCAGTGCCACCTGTCCTCCCAGTCCCACCCCAGTGCCCCCACTCTCATCCCAGTCTCTCCCCACTTCCCCCACTGCAACCCACCACCTCCTTTCCCTCCCAAGTGTGCTCTCGCAGTGCAATCCAGACGTTCCCCAGTTTGCCTAGTCCCATCCCAGTCCCTCCTAAGTGATTCCCAGTCCCTCCCCAGTCCCTTCCCAGTACAACTGCATCCCATCCCAGTGACAGCAGTCCCATCCCAGTGGTCCCAGTCTCTCCCCAGAGATTCTCAGGCCCATCCCAGGCACGCTCTCCAGACCCCTCCCCAGTCCTCTCACAGTCCCCTTGCAGTCCCTTCCCAGTCCTATCCCAGTCCCTGCAGTCCCTTTCCCAGTGCTCCCAGTTCCATCCCAGTCTCTCTCCAATGACCCCCAGTCCCAT
The DNA here is from genome assembly GCF_036250125.1 of Pseudopipra pipra. NCBI lineage: Eukaryota > Metazoa > Chordata > Aves > Passeriformes > Pipridae > Pseudopipra > Pseudopipra pipra. The sequence continues at coordinate 21,777 of NW_026990594.1, forward strand.
CCCACTGCTCCCAGTCCCCCTCACCCCCCCGAAAATCTCAGTCCCACCCCAGTGTCCCCACTCCCAGCCCAAATCCCCCCAGTGCCCCCATCCCTCCCCACTGCCCCAGTCCCTCCCAGTGCATGCCAGTCCTTTTCCCCGATGCATCCCACTCCCTCCCTAGAACATCCAAGTCCCATCCCAGTTCCCTCCCCAGTGCCCCTGACCCATCCCCAGCCCTCCCGTGACCTCAGTCCCTCCCCAGGGCATCCCGGTTCTTTCCCCCTGTGCATCCCAGTCCCATCCCAGGCCCACTCCCCAGTCCTGTCACAGTCCTCTTGCAGTCCCTTCCCAGTCCCTTTCCCATTGCTCCCAGTCCCATCCCAGTTCCCTCCCCAGTGGCCTCAGTCCCATCCCTGTGCCCACCCAGCGCAGCTCAGTCCCATCCCAGTGCCTGTAGTCCCACTGTCCCCAATCCCTCCCCAATGACCCCTGTCCCATCCCACTTCCCCCAGTCCCTCCCTTGAGAATCCCAGTTGCACTCCAGCGCCCCCAGTGCCAGCCCAGTTCTCCCCAGTCCATCTCCAGTGCCCTCAGTCCCATCCCAGTCCCTCCCTACTCCCCCCAGTCCCGCTCCAGTGCCCCTAGTCTCAGCCCAGTGCATCCAACTCCCTTGAAGTGTCCCCAGTCCCATCCCAGTCCCTCCCCAGTTCATTGTGCTCCTTTTCCCTGTGCATCCCATTCCCATCCCAGTCACTTCGCAGTCCCTCCCTGCTCCCTCCCCAGTTCCCCCAGTCCTAGCCCAGTGCCACCAGTGCTCCCAGTCCCACCCCAGTGCCCCCACTCTCATCCCAGTCCCTTGCAACTTCTCTCAGTGCAAGCCAGCGCACCCATTCCTTCCCAAGTGTCCTCCTGCAGTGCAACCCAGTCCTTCCCCAGTTCGCCCAGTTCCATCCCAGTCCCATCCCACTGCCCTGAGGCCCATCCCAATTCCCTCCCCAGTGATCCCAGTCCCATCCCAATGGTGCCACAGTGTGTCCCCAGTGCCTCTCAGTCCTATCCCAGTGCCTCCAGTCCCTCTCCAGAGAATCCCCGTCCCAGCCCAGTACCCCAAGTGCCCCCAGGGCCTCTCCAGTGCCCTCAGTCCCGGCCCAGTCCCTCCCCAGTGCATCTCACTCCTATCCCAGTGCCCCCAGTCCCATCCCAGTCCCTCCCCAATGACCCCCAGTCCCATCCCACTGCTCCCAGTCCCCCCCCACCCCCCGAAAATCTCAGTCCCACCCCAGTGTCCTCACTCCCAGCCCAAATCCCCCCAGTGCCCCCATCCCTCCCCACTGCCCCAGTCCCTCCCAGTGCATGCCAGTCCTTTTCCCCAATGCATCCCACTCCCTCCCTAGACCATCCCAGTCCCATCCCAGTTCCCTCCCCAGTGCCCCTGACCCATCCCCAGCCCTCCCGTGACCTCAGTCCCTCCCCAGGGCATCCCGGTTCTTTTCCCCTGTGCATCCCAGTCCCATCCCAGGCCCACTCCCCAGTCCTGTCACAGTCCTCTTGCAGTCCCTTCCCAGTCCAATCCCAGTCCCTGCAGTGGCTTTCCCGTTGCTCCCAGTCCCTCCCCAGTGCATTCCGCTCCTTTCTCCCATGCATCCCATTCCCATTCCCGTACCATCCCAGTTCCCTTCCCAGCCCCCTCGCAGTCCCTCCCTGCTCCCTCCCCAGTTCCCCCAGTCCTAGCCCAATGCCACCTGTCCTCCCAGTCCCACCCCAGTGCCCCCACTCCCATCCCAGTCTCTCCCCACTTCCCCCACTGCAACCCACCACCTCCTTTCCCTCCCAAGTGTCCTTTTGCAGTGCAACCCAGTCCTTCCCCAGTTTGCCTAGTCCCATCCCAGTCCCTCCTAAGTGATTCCCAGTCCCTCCCCAGTCCCTTCCCAGTACAATTGAGGGCACTGAAGAGGCCCTCGGGACGCTTGGGGGAACTGGGCTGGGACGGGGATTCTCTGGGGAGGGACTGGAGGCACTGGGATAGGACTGAGAGGCAGTGGGGAGGCACTAGGACACACTGGGCCACCACTGGGATAGGACTGGAATCACCGGGGAGGGAATTGGGATGGGCCTGAGGGCAGTGGGAAGGGACTGGGATGGGACTGGGCAAACTGGGGAAAGACTGGGTTGCACTGCAGGAGGACACTTGGGAAGGAATGGGTGCACTGGCTTGCACTGAGAGAAGTGGGAAGGGACTGGGATGAGAATGGGGGCACTGGGGTGAGACAGGGAGCATCTCCAGTGCCCACAGTCCCATCCCAGTCCCTCCCCACTGCCCCCAGTCCCTCCCCAATGCGTTGTGCTCCTTTTCCCTGTGCATCCCATTCCCATCCCAGTCACTTCGCAGTCCCTCCCTGCTCCCTCCCCAGTTCCCCCAGTCCTAGCCCAGTGCCACCAGTGCTCCCAGTCCCACCCCAGTGCCCCCACTCTCATCCCAGTCCCTTGCAACTTCTCTCAGTGCAAGCCAGCGCACCCATTCCTTCCCAAGTGTCCTCCTGCAGTGCAACCCAGTCCTTCCCCAGTTCGCCCAGTTCCATCCCAGTCCCATCCCACTGCCCTGAGGCCCATCCCAATTCCCTCCCCAGTGATCCCAGTCCCATCCCAATGGTGCCACAGTGTGTCCCCAGTGCCTCTCAGTCCTATCCCAGTGCCTCCAGTCCCTCTCCAGAGAATCCCCGTCCCAGCCCAGTACCCCACGTGCCCCCAGGGCCTCTCCAGTGCCCTCAGTCCCGGCCCAGTCCCTCCCCAGTGCATCTCACTCCTATCCCAGTGCCCCCAGTCCCATCCCAGTCCCTCCGCAATGACCCCCAGTCCCATCCCAGTGCTCCCAGTCCCCCTCACCCCCCCGAAAATCTCAGTCCCACCCCAGTGTCCCCACTCCCAGCCCAAATCCCCCCAGTGCCCCCAGTCCCTCTCCAGTGTCCCCAGTCCCATCCCCATCCCTCCCCACTGCCCCCAGTTCATGCCAGTCCTTTTCCCTGATGCATCCCACCCCCTCCCTAGAACATCCAAGTCCCATCCCAGTTCCCTCCCCAGTGCCCCTGACCCATCCCCAGGCCTCCCGTGACCTCAGTCCCTCCCCAGGGCATCCCGGTTCTTTCCCCCTGTGCATCCCAGTCCCGTCCCAGGCCCACTCCCCAGTCCTGTCACAGTCCTCTTGCAGTCCCTCCCCAGTCCAATCCCAGTCCCTGCAGTGGCTTTCCCGTTGCTCCCAGTCCCTCCCCAGTGCATTCCGCTCCTTTCTCCCATGCATCCCATTCCCATTCCAGTACCATCCCAGTTCCCTTCCTAGCCCCCTCGCAGTCCCTCCCTGCTCCCTCCCCAGTTCCCCCAGTCCTAGCCCAGTGCCACCTGTCCTCCCAGTCCCACCCCAGTGCCCCCACTCCCATCCCAGTCTCTCCCCACTTCCCCCACTGCAACCCACCACCTCCTTTCCCTCCCAAGTGTGCTCTCGCAGTGCAATCCAGACCTTCCCCAGTTTGCCTAGTCCCATCCCAGTCCCTCCTAAGTGATTCCCAGTCCCTCCCCAGTCCCTTCCCAGTACAACTGCATCCCATCCCAGTGACAGCAGTCCCATCCCAGTGGTCCCAGTCTCTCCCCAGAGATTCTCAGGCCCATCCCAGGCACGCTCTCCAGACCCCTCCCCAGTCCTCTCACAGTCCCCTTGCAGTCCCTTCCCAGTCCTATCCCAGTCCCTGCAGTCCCTTTCCCAGTGCTCCCAGTTCCATCCCAGTCTCTCTCCAATGACCCCCAGTCCCATCCCACTGCTCCCAGTCCCCCTCACCCCCCCGAAAATCTCAGTCCCACCCCAGTGTCCCCACTCCCAGCCCAAATCCCCCCAGTGCCCCCATCCCTCCCCACTGCCCCAGTCCCTCCCAGTGCATGCCAGTCCTTTTCCCCGATGCATCCCACTCCCTCCCTAGAACATCCAAGTCCCATCCCAGTTCCCTCCCCAGTGCCCCTGACCCATCCCCAGCCCTCCCGTGACCTCAGTCCCTCCCCAGGGCATCCCGGTTCTTTCCCCCTGTGCATCCCAGTCCCGTCCCAGGCCCACTCCCCAGTCCTGTCACAGTCCTCTTGCAGTCCCTTCCCAGTCCCTTTCCCATTGCTCCCAGTCCCATCCCAGTTCCCTCCCCAGTGGCCTCAGTCCCATCCCTGTGCCCACCCAGCGCAGCTCAGTCCCATCCCAGTGCCTGTAGTCCCACTGTCCCCAATCCCTCCCCAATGACCCCTGTCCCATCCCACTTCCCCAGTCCCTCCCTTGAGAATCCCAGTTGCACTCCAGCGCCCCCAGTGCCAGCCCAGTTCTCCCCAGTCCATCTCCAGTGCCCTCAGTCCCATCCCAGTCCCTCCCTACTCCCCCCAGTCCCGCTCCAGTGCCCCTAGTCTCAGCCCAGTGCATCCAACTCCCTTGAAGTGTCCCCAGTCCCATCCCAGTCCCTCCCCAGTTCATTGTGCTCCTTTTCCCTGTGCATCCCATTCCCATCCCAGTCACTTCGCAGTCCCTCCCTGCTCCCTCCCCAGTTCCCCCAGTCCTAGCCCAGTGCCACCAGTGCTCCCAGTCCCACCCCAGTGCCCCCACTCTCATCCCAGTCCCTTGCAACTTCTCTCAGTGCAAGCCAGCGCACCCATTCCTTCCCAAGTGTCCTCCTGCAGTGCAACCCAGTCCTTCCCCAGTTCGCCCAGTTCCATCCCAGTCCCATCCCACTGCCCTGAGGCCCATCCCAATTCCCTCCCCAGTGATCCCAGTCCCATCCCAATGGTGCCACAGTGTGTCCCCAGTGCCTCTCAGTCCTATCCCAGTGCCTCCAGTCCCTCTCCAGAGAATCCCCGTCCCAGCCCAGTACCCCAAGTGCCCCCAGGGCCTCTCCAGTGCCCTCAGTCCCGGCCCAGTCCCTCCCCAGTGCATCTCACTCCTATCCCAGTGCCCCCAGTCCCATCCCAGTCCCTCCCCAATGACCCCCAGTCCCATCCCACTGCTCCCAGTCCCCCCCCCCCCCCCCGAAAATCTCAGTCCCACCCCAGTGTCCTCACTCCCAGCCCAAATCCCCCCAGTGCCCCCATCCCTCCCCACTGCCCCAGTCCCTCCCAGTGCATGCCAGTCCTTTTCCCCAATGCATCCCACTCCCTCCCTAGAACATCCAAGTCCCATCCCAGTTCCCTCCCCAGTGCCCCTGACCCATCCCCAGCCCTCCCGTGACCTCAGTCCCTCCCCAGGGCATCCCGGTTCTTTTTCCCTGTGCATCCCAGTCCCATCCCAGGCCCACTCCCCAGTCCTGTCACAGTCCTCTTGCAGTCCCTTCCCAGTCCAATCCCAGTCCCTGCAGTGGCTTTCCCGTTGCTCCCAGTCCCTCCCCAGTGCATTCCGCTCCTTTCTCCCATGCATCCCATTCCCATTCCCGTACCATCCCAGTTCCCTTCCCAGCCCCCTCGCAGTCCCTCCCTGCTCCCTCCCCAGTTCCCCCAGTCCTAGCCCAATGCCACCTGTCCTCCCAGTCCCACCCCAGTGCCCCCACTCCCATCCCAGTCTCTCCCCACTTCCCCCACTGCAACCCACCACCTCCTTTCCCTCCCAAGTGTCCTTTTGCAGTGCAACCCAGTCCTTCCCCAGTTTGCCTAGTCCCATCCCAGTCCCTCCTAAGTGATTCCCAGTCCCTCCCCAGTCCCTTCCCAGTACAACTGAGGGCACTGAAGAGGCCCTCGGGACGCTTGGGGGGACTGGGCTGGGACGGGGATTCTCTGGGGAGGGACTGGAGGCACTGGGATAGGACTGAGAGGCAGTGGGGAGGCACTAGGACACACTGGGCCACCACTGGGATAGGACTGGAATCACCGGGGAGGGAATTGGGATGGGCCTGAGGGCAGTGGGAAGGGACTGGGATGGGACTGGGCAAACTGGGGAAAGACTGGGTTGCACTGCAGGAGGACACTTGGGAAGGAATGGGTGCACTGGCTTGCACTGAGAGAAGTGGGAAGGGACTGGGATGAGAATGGGGGCACTGGGGTGAGACAGGGAGCATCTCCAGTGCCCACAGTCCCATCCCAGTCCCTCCCCACTGCCCCCAGTCCCTCCCCAATGCGTTGTGCTCCTTTTCCCTGTGCATCCCATTCCCATCCCAGTCACTTCGCAGTCCCTCCCTGCTCCCTCCCCAGTTCCCCCAGTCCTAGCCCAGTGCCACCAGTGCTCCCAGTCCCACCCCAGTGCCCCCACTCCCATCCCAGTCTCTCCCCACTTCCCCCACTGCAACCCACCACCTCCTTTCCCTCCCAAGTGTGCTCTCGCAGTGCAATCCAGTCCTTCCCCAGTTTGCCTAGTCCCATCCCAGTCCCTCCTAAGTGATTCCCAGTCCCTCCCCAGTCCCTTCCCAGTACAACTGCATCCCATCCCAGTGACAGCAGTCCCATCCCAGTGGTCCCAGTCTCTCCCCAGAGATTCTCAGGCCCATCCCAGGCACGCTCTCCAGACCCCTCCCTAGTCCTCTCACAGTCCCCTTGCAGTCCCTTCCCAGTCCTATCCCAGTCCCTGCAGTCCCTTTTCCAGTGCTCCCAGTTCCATCCCAGTCTCTCTCCAATGACCCCCAGTCCCATCCCACTGCTCCCAGTCCCCCTCACCCCCCCGAAAATCTCAGTCCCACCCCAGTGTCCCCACTCCCAGCCCAAATCCCCCCAGTGCCCCCAGTCCCTCTCCAGTGTCCCCAGTCCCATCCCCATCCCTCCCCACTGCCCCCAGTCCCTCCCAGTGCATGCCAGTCCTTCTCCCCGATGCATCCCACTCCCTCCCTAGAACATCCAAGTCCCATCCCAGTTCCCTCCCCAGTGCCCCTGACCCATCCCTAGCCCTCCCGTGACCTCAGTCCCTCCCCAGGGCATCCCGGTTCTTTCCCCCTGTGCATCCCAGTCCCATCCCAGGCCCACTCCCCAGTCCTGTCACAGTCCTCTTGCAGTCCCTTCCCAGTCCCTTTCCCAGTGCTCCCAGTCCCATCCCAGTTCCCTCCCCAGTGACCTCAGTCCCATCCCTGTGCCCACCCAGCGCAGCTCAGTCCCATCCCAGTGCCTGTAGTCCCACTGTCCCCAATCCCTCCCCAATGACCCCTGTCCCATCCCACTTCCCCCAGTCCCTCCCTTGAGAATCCCAGTTGCACTCCAGCGCCCCCAGTGCCAGCCCAGTTCTCCCCAGTCCATCTCCAGTGCCCTCAGTCCCATCCCAGTCCCTCCCTACTCCCCCCAGTCCCGCTCCAGTGCCCCTAGTCTCAGCCCAGTGCATCCAACTCCCTTGAAGTGTCCCCAGTCCCATCCCAGTCCCTCCCCAGTTCATTGTGCTCCTTTTTCCCTGTGCATCCCATTCCCATCCCAGTCACTTCGCAGTCCCTCCCTGCTCCCTCCCCAGTTCCCGCAGTCCTAGCCCAGTGCCACCTGTCCTCCCAGTCCCACCCCAGTGCCCCCACTCTCATCCCAGTCTCTCCCCACTTCCCCCACTGCAACCCACCACCTCCTTTCCCCTCCCAAGTGTGCTCTCACAGTGCAATCCAGACCTTCCCCAGTTTGCCTAGTCCCATCCCGGTCCCTCCTAAGTGATTCCCAGTCCCTCCCCAGTCCCTTCCCAGTACAACTGCATCCCATCCCAGTGACAGCAGTCCCATCCCAGTGGTCCCAGTCTCTCCCCAGAGATTCTCAGGCCCATCCCAGGCACGCTCTCCAGACCCCTCCCCAGTCCTCTCACAGTCCCCTTGCAGTCCCTTCCCAGTCCTATCCCAGTCCCTGCAGTCCCTTTCCCAGTGCTCCCAGTCCCATCCCAGTCCCTCCCCAATGACCCTCAGTCCCATCCCACTGCTCCCAGTCCCCCTCACCCCCCCGAAAATCTCAGTCCCACCCCAGTGTCCCCACTCCCAGCCCAAATCCCCCCAGTGCCCCCAGTCCCTCTCCAGTGTCCCCAGTCCCATCCCCATCCCTCCCCACTGCCCCCAGTCCCTCCCAGTGCATGCCAGTCCTTTTCCCCGATGCATCCCACTCCCTTCCTAGAACATCCAGTCCCATCCCAGTTCCCTTCCCAGTGCCCCTGACCCATCCCCAGCCCTCCCGTGACCTCAGTCCCTCCCCAGGGCATCCCGGTTCTTTTCCCCTGTGCATCCCAGTCCCATCCCAGGCCCACTCCCCAGTCCTGTCACAGTCCTCTTGCAGTCCCTCCCCATCCAATCCCAGTCCCTGCAGTGGCTTTCCCGTTGCTCCCAGTCCTTCCCCAGTGCATTCCGCTCCTTTCTCCCATGCATCCCATTCCCATTCCAGTACCATCCCAGTTCCCTTCCCAGCCCCCTCGCAGTCCCCTCCCTGCTCCCTCCCCAGTTCCCCCCAGTCCTAGCCCAGTGCCACCAGTGCTCCCAGTCCCACCCCAGTGCCCCCATTCTCATCCCAGTCCCTTCCCACTTCTCTCAGTGCAAGCCAGCGCACCCATTCCTTCCCAAGTGTCCTCCTGCAGTGCAACCCAGTCCTTCCCCAATTTGCCCAGTTCCATCCCAGTCCCTTCCCACTGTCCTCAGGCCCATCCCAATTCCCTCCCCTGTGATCCCTAATTAAGGTGTCTTTTACTCCGTGTTCCCAGGCTCCCTCTTTCCCTTCGGTCGCCGTGGACACTGTGCCGGATGCCTCTGGCAGGACTAACCCCGGGGCTTTTATGTCCAACGTGCTGTGCTGTGTGTGCCTGCAGGTAAGAAAAGCTGGGAGTGCAGTCCTTCTGCTTTGATTGCTGTGTCTCTTGGGTAGTGATTTTGGAGGGGAATTCCAGAGCGATTTGGTTTGAAGGGGACCTTCAAAGGCCATCCTGCCTTCCGTGGGCAGGGACACCTTCCCCTCTCATCCTCAGCTGGATGCTCCCAGTCCCATCCAGCCTGGCCTGGAACACTTGCAGGGATGGGGGAGGCTCAGCTTCCCTGTGCAGTGTGCTCTAATATCTCTCCCCTGTCATCAGGAAAAATGTTGTCAGCGTGTTTTGTTCAACGATGGTAAGCAGGGGCCCGGGTGAAAATGACTTTCTGTTAGGTGCAGAGGGAAATAATTCTCCTTTGAAGTCAAATGTATTCAGATTTGCACGAGTCTTGTCTGCCTTCTGTTTGAATTGCTTCCTATTCTAGGCAGTTGTTTTAAATTAAACTTTTATTTTGTGTCTCCCCCCTTCAGCATCCTGTCCAAGACAAAGCTACCTTTCCTCGTGGGAATGGACTGGCCGGGCTTTGGCAATCTGGCCCCTCGAAAGTCTTAAGTGACCTCTTCCAGCAGGGGAAGACTGAAGCAAGGGGTGCCAGAAAGAACTGGAGTTTCTGGAGAATAAAAGCTGGAAGCGTGCCCCCGAAAATCCCCCCGGGTGGTCAGTGGTCTGACTTGCAGGGACCGGTGGCCTTGGCCAGGAGCGGTCCTGTGGGAAGCGCCTTTGCCCAGGCTGTAATTTTAATTTCCATTGGCTGCTTGGCAAAGCCCCCCTGAGTGAGCCCCAGTGCCTGGCATGAGCGGAGCGGGCTTCCAGGGAGGTATTCACCTGGTCAGCGTCAGGAACCATCCTAACTGAGGCCTCGGTGAGTGCTTTTTGTATGACTGGACAGTGAAGCTGTGTGAATGACCTGGCTAGTGCTCGGTGTACTCCTAATTAAAGTGTCTTTTACTCCGTGTTCCCAGGCTGCCTCTTTCCCTTCGGTTGCCGTGGATGTGCCGGACACCTCTGGCAGGACTAACCCTGTGGCTTTTATGTCCAACGTGCTGTGCTGTGTGCCTGCAGGTAAGAAAAGCTGGGAGTGTAGTCCCTCTGCTTTGATTGCTGTGTCTCTTGGGTAGTGATTTTTTAATGTGAGGGGAATCCCCAGAGCGATTTGGTTTTGAAGAGGGGACCTTCAAAGGCCATCCTGCCTTCCGTGGGCAGGGACACCTTCCCCTCTCATCCTCAGCTGGATGCTCCCAGTCCCATCCAGCCTGGCCTGGAACACTTGCAGGGATGGGGCAGGCTCAGCTTCCCTGTGCAGTGTGCTCTAATATCTCTCCACTGGCATCCTGAAAAATGTTGTCAGCATGTTTTGTTGGACGACGGTAAGCAGGACCTGGGTGAAAAGGACATTCTCTGAGGTGCTGGGGAGAAGGAGCAGGAACGGGAGCGTGCTGCGGAGAAGGAAAATTCCAGGGGGTGGGTGCCAAGAAATTTGTCCCTTCCCTTGCCCTGTGCTCTGCACTTAGCAATGGGTCAAGTGCAGAAGTTTCCTGGGGACCCTGGGAAATGATGCCGGGTCTGCTAAGAAAAGTGGGGCCAAAGGAGCAGGACCTGGGTCTGCGAGCGTGGGAGAAACAAGGGCCGGGTCATCCTCTGCCTCCAGGAGGGAGGGCAGCAGGAAAGGCCACGGACTAAAGCACTGAAGTGCCGTTCCCCAGGGAGCCCCTGCCCAGCACTGAACTTGCTTGTGCACTTGCTGTCCCTTTGCCAGCGGAGCCGAAGCGTCGGGTGCGGGTGCCGGGGGGGATGGAGCTGCCAAGGACAAACTGGGAGGGTGTTTGCAAAGGAAGGGGGGAGAAGGAGCTCTTGATGTGCTTTTTTTACTTCTTCATCCCACAGAATTGCCACGAGAGGAAATACTTCAGAGGGGCTCCCCTCCGGATAAGCCCTGAATATGCCAGGAGGTTTCAGCCGGGAGGAAAGGAGCTGTGGAAGAAAAGCAGCCTGAAAATAGCCAGCGGGGATCATCAGGTTTTCCAGGCAAGAAGAACAAGGAGAGAGATGAGGGAATCGGGTTCCAATTCCTAATGATTTGGTGGGTGCAGGAATGATTTCTGTGTGTTTTCCAGTCCCTTTTGATTCCTGAGATGATTTTAAAATGATGGCTTTAGCAATCAACTAAATCGGAGACGTTGTTTTTGAGAGGAAATGATGCCAAATAAATGCAGAGTTTTGGGTCAGTTTTTGGGATGATTTGGGTCATTTTTTGGGGTCAGTTTGGGGTCACTGTTTGGGGTGATTTGGGTCAGTTTTGGGTCAGCTTTTGGGATGATTGGGGTCAGTTTTGGGTCAGCTTTTGGGATGATTTGGGTCGGTTTGGGGTCAATTTTTGGGGAGCACTGGGTGCTACTGGAGTTTGTTGGGGAGCACTGGGTGTTACTGGGGGTTGTTGAGGAGCACTGGGTGTTACTGGGGTGCACTGGGGAGCACCGGGTGTTACTGAGGGTTGTTGGGGAGCACTGGGAGAGAAGATGAAAAATAAAGAGAATAAAAAATAAACGAAATAAAAAAAGGAAATATAAAAAACAAAAGAAAATTAAAAAAAAGGCAAAAAACCTAAAAAGGAAATAAAATGAAAATGAAATAAAAGAGAAAAAAAAAAAAGAAAAAAAGAAACCCCTTCTTGGGCACCCCGTTTCCTCTCCTCCCCCCCCCCCCCGAACCGTAAATTGCGGGGTCATCACCCCTCAAATGTGAGAAGGGGACCCCAAAATGTGGGTGAGGGAACCCCAGAGAGCCGAAAAATTGGAGGGGGAGCCGCAGTAAGAAAGCGAAGCCGGGCGGTCGGGCGGCGGGGTGTGGGGGGGAGCCAAGGTGGCGACGCCGGCGCGTGCGCAGTCGTTGGAAAGACGCCGGCGATCACGTGGTAACTGAGGGCAGCCAGGAGAGGGACCGGCGACGCATGCGCAGTGGCTCTCGTGCCGGTGCAGCGCTCCCTGCTCGAGTTAAGGGCCGGTTCCGGCGGCAGGGCGGGACTCGCGGTCTCCCGTCCCTCCCGGGGTGTGTGTGGGGGGAATAACATGAAGATTTTTTGGGGTGAAAGCGCAGAAATTAGCGAGGAGGGACGCTAATTTGGGTAAACCCGGTCCCCGGAAGTAGAGAGCGACCGGAAGTCCTCCAAGGCCCCGTCCCAGAAGTCCGCCAAGCCCACAGTAAAAATGGCGCCGCCAGGACCGGAACGACCACACTAAAAATGGCGGCCCCTGCCCGGAAGTTTGCCCCGACGCCACACTCAAGATGGCGCCGCCAAAACCGGAACTTAGCCGAGGCCACACTAAAGATGGCGGCGAGAGGCCCCCTCGCTTTAGAGAGGTGTCTATCCTGTTGCCTGACCTCCGCCGCGACCCGGACCCCCGCCCCGCGCCCGCAGCGCCGTCTCGCCGCGCCGCTTCCCGCTGTGGGGACGGGGCGGGGCGCTCGGCGGCGCCGGGCGCGGGCGGCAGGTTCGTGGGCGGCGGCAGGCACCGGCGAGGGCAGCCCCCGTCTCGGCGCCGCGGCGCGCGAGGACCTCAGGCGCCCACGCCGCGCCGCCCGCTCGCCCCGCTCCGCTCCCGCTCCCGCTCCCGCCCCCGCCGTGCCCTGGAGATGCTATCGGGGCTGCGCCGCCGCCTTCCCCCCCGGGAGCGACCCACGGCGGCAGAGCCGACGGAGATCGTCCCCGGGGTAAGCTGGGCGTGGCGGGCGGGCGCGGCCGCCTGTGGTTCCACCCGTCCCTCTCTCCCCTCCCATGCGGGACAGCCCCAGGTGTGGGCAGTGAGGCTGACAAAGAGGCGGGACAGCCCCAGGTGTGGGCAGTGAGGGTGACAAGGGGCGGGCCGTGCTCGGTGGGGCCCTTTTTATGGGGAGCTTCTGCAGGAGAGCAGTCGATCCCAGGGAATCTCTCAAGCAGTGATGGTGAGAGCATCTCGCAGGGGCTCGGGGAAGCACCTGATGTACCCGGATTATCGCTTGAGGAAGGTGCCGAGGGATGAGCCCTGTTCCAGGAAGCAGCGCAGGAGAGGGGAGCAGCGCACGTGGACAGGTGGGAGAGTGTTGGGGTGCAGAAAAGATGCAGCTCAGACTAGAGGAAGACCTTGGAAGTTTCTTTTATTGATACAAACGTGCAAAGCAGAGAGTGAGGTGGAATATAAACACTGTAGGTGCTCGGGCAGGTGAACCAGGACTTAGGAGAGGAAATCGCTTTCCTCAGCACCTAAAGTTCCAATTGCCTCTCTCAGGAGCAGTCGAGAGGAGTTTCTACTTTGGGGCTGGTCTCCAAAGGTAGGCACCTGAAACTGCTGTGGGAAGCTTACTGCCGTAACCAGACAGTAATTTCCCCTGATATTTTAGCTACTAAACCCAGTGAGTTTTATTTCCTCTGTGCAGAGCTCTCCACTCTCATTTTAAGGCTATTTTCCCCGGTCCTCACCGCAGGACAGCGGCTCTTTCCCGGTTCAAACCTCGGCACAGCCACCGAACCGGGCGCGGGTCCGTGGAAGCACTTCCTGATTCTCGTTATTACCTCACTCCACATCCCCCATCGCGAAGCACCCCGGGAGCTCAGCCCAGCAGCGCGGGAGGGTCCCGGCAGCCCCGGGGCTCCTTGCGGCCCCCTCCGCGCCTCGTTCCGGTACCGCCAGGCTCACCCTTGTCCCGCAGGTAGGACGCGGCCACGCCGCGCTGCCCCAGGCCCGCGCCGCGCCGCTCCCCTTCCCGGCGCCGCAGCCCGCGCCGCGCCGCTCCCCTTCCCGGCGCCGCAGCCCGCGCCGCGCCGCTCCCCTTCCCGGCGCCGCAGCCCGCGCCGCGCCGCTCCCCTTCCCGGCGCCGCAGCCCGCGCCGCGCCGCTCCCCTTCCCGGCGCCGCAGCCCGCGCCGCGCCGCTCCCCTTCCCGGCGCCGCAGCCCGCGCCGCGCCGCTCCCCTTCCCGGCGCCGCAGCCCGCGCCGCGCCGCTCCCCTTCCCGGCGCCGCAGCCCCCCGCCGCGCCGCTCCCCTTCCCGGCGCCGCAGCCCCCGCCGCGCCGCTCCCCTTCCCGGCGCCGCAGCCCCCGCCGCCCCGCTAACTCCCGCCATTCTGCTCCAGTCCCTCCGCTCCAGCCCCTACCCGAATCCAATACCAACCCTAAATCTAATACCAACTATAATACCTGCTCACGTTAGGAGTCCTTTTCTCTGTCAGGCTCTTTACCTATCCTGATTTTAAGTCAGACATGCAAAACAGGTGCTGCTGCTCCCAGAGCCTTTATACCGTCTTGGATTGGGCTGCTCCCTTTCTCCCGGGGCCTCAAGGGAAGGGAGGTGGGCACGACCAGGGGTATATTAACCCCAGCCTTTGGTCAGGGAAGTCATTCAGCAGGCAGGCTTCAATGGGATAAGAGCTCTCCCTTTCTTTCATTTAATGGCACTTCTCAAGCTATTCCTGCTTTATTAAAGCATCAGCTTTGGTATCCAAAGAAGCAGAGCTGTATATGGTAATGAAGAGGATTACACTCACATGCAGGGTTTTTAAATTTAATAACTTGGTGTTGCTAAGCTGCTTTTATAATTGGTTATCTCTTTTTCTTTTCCTTAGGAGCCTTGCATATTTTGGGATTTCCTGATCATCTCAACTGCAGTTTGGCATTTTTTCACCAGTGTTATCCAGTCCTCAGGTGAAGCTGCTCTGTGTTGAAGATGTTACAGACACTCAGGTTTGCAAGTAGTCAGTGGGGGGTTACAGCCCACAGATAGAGTGAGGGCTGGGGTGCCAGTTAGGAATTGCTAGGGGTTTTTTGAGGTAGTATGGGTGGAAAGCAGTGTCCAGGAGCCCCCTAAATGCCTGTGAAGGCACCCACTGACTTTTCAGATGTGCTACTTAAGTTTTCTTCTCATTCACCCAGATATTCTGTGCAATTACAGCTGCAGTCTTTGGCTGCAGGCAGTGACCCTGGGTGGTTTGCCTAAAGAGAAGGGAGACTCTTTGAGCTCTCCCCATCTATCTGGGTGACTTTGGTTAGGGTTTCTTTACCATGTCAGAGGGGTAGGGTGTAAAGCAGAGTTGAACAGAACAGAGGCCAGAGGAGCAGAGCAAGAAGGTGGGTCATCACCTGACATCAGCACAAAGATGTGGCTTTTAGCTCCACGTTTACTTGTGTGTTAAGGATTTTGTTGTTTGGGTTTGTTTTTTCTTTGTTTTCAGCTGCAGAGCCCTGGGCCCAGGAGGCTCTAGGCACTGGAGGGGAGGTGGTCCCGGTGAGCAAGGTGAGCATTGACTCCAGGACAGAACTAGATGGTCTTTTACAGGTGTTGTGGTAAATCTGTGCACATGCTTTGTTTCTTGTGTTTTCCAGGGGTTCTGCCACCTTCTAACAGACAGTCCAGTGCTTCAGGGCCCCTGCTGGTAAGAGGTCACTGTGGAGGAGAGGTAGGTAGGAGCTACCCCAGGAAAGGCATCCTTTCAGGCAGTACCTCAGTCTGTACATTTGCCTTTGGCTTTTTTACTTTGCAGAGAATGTGTGCAGCCTGAGAGGGCCGGAGCCACCTGCCAATTAGGTTTGATGGTCTTCAGCTGTCCTTGTGAGTAATCTCCTAGTACTACGAGGGTCATCAATTAAGGCTGGACCTTTCCCAGTTGCAGGTGCCATCCAGCCTGCCTTTGGCAAAGGAGGAGCATTGAGGTTGAGTCGGGGAGGTAGGGAGTAGGTGCTGGCGTCTCCCTTACTTTCAGAAACACCCATAACTTTTTTTCTCACTCCCCCAGGTACGGCACACGGTGACGGCAGCAGCCTCTGACTGGGATCAGAGCCAGTGGCCTGAGAACCTCTCAGCTCAGGGGAGGGTGAGTAGCCAATTGCAGGGTTATCTCCCACGTGCTGCCCAACTCTTGTGTCAGTTTCTGTTTTCTTTCTCACAGCGACCGAGTCAGTGATCTCACAGGACCCTCTGAGCCAGCTGGGCGTCCTTCCTTCACATCGAAGATGGATTCACATCCCCAGCTGTGGGAAAGATAAGTGGAGGACTCCCACCTGGAGAGGGGATGAGAGCTGGGTCCAGTTTTATGGTTAGGAGGGAGGGATTTTCAAATGAGCCCAGGGGAAAGGGTCTGCCCTAACAGGCCCTTGGCACACATAGGAGGAGCAGTTTACTTTTCATCATGGAGTAGGATGTGCAGGGCAGAGCTGTTCAGGTCTGTGTCATGTCCTTTGTCCAGTCTGTGTTTCGTGTCTTACTATTCACAGTCACCACATCTTTGCTTTCTGCCCTCAAAGCTCTTATCTGAGGCATCATTCCTAGGGTCTTGAACCTCTGCACTGCCCAGCCCAGTGCCCATACCATCCGTTCTTTGTCTCACTAGCTTGGATGTGCATCAGAATCGCATCTGAGAAGTGTCAGGTCAGGTGTCTTTTACAGCCTCCTTACAGGTTGTATCGGTGGCTGTGCTGTGCAGTCATCTCTTGTAACCGCCTGGGATTTCTGAGAGTTTAAGAAGATTCTGAACATAGCCTTGTCTCCCATCCATCTTAGCAATTTTGTAGGCAGTTCTTGTCCCAGGCCATTCTGTTAGAGTGTCTTTTCAGGCTCCCCAGAGCCTCCTCCGTTCAGTCTCACCGTATCCTCCGTCTTCTCGTGCGGCAGCACATCCATTTTGGCGTCGTTCCTTTCTCAGAGTTCTCTCTCCTGGTTGCACCACAGCACTTGTCTGGAAATGTGTCCTTGGAGTTTGTGTTGGGCCTGGAACTGCTCTGCCCTGCAGTGTAGACTTGGGGGTAGGTGGAGTAGAAAGGAGACTTCCCGGTTACCCCATGGATAGGCTTAGGCACTGAGGACCTTAAAGTTAGGTCAGTGTTTGTTTGTGCAGGTTGTCTTTGGACCCCAGAGGGCTTGTCTAAGGAGAAATTAGAATTGCACAGCAGCTAAAGTCCCCCTGTATATATGGCTGACTTTGGTAACTCATTTCTTTGCAGTGTCAGAGGGACTGGATGTAAAGCAGAGATGAACAGAAGAGGCTGGAGGAGCACAGTCAGAAGGTGGGTTGTCATGTGAGGTCAGAGCCAAGACATGACTTTTGGCCCTAGGGTTACTTGATCATTTGGATGGTTTGGTGGTTTAGTTTTGTTTTTTTTATTTTTTTTTTTTAAGATGCAGAGCCCTCAGCCCAGCAGATGACAGGCACCAGAGGGAAGGTGAGCCTGGTGAGCAAGGTGAGCAGTGACTGCAGGACAAAACTAGCTGCTCTTTTGCAGGTGGTGTACTTGTGGTGAAACTGTGTACATACTTGTTTTTTTGTTTTACCGGCAGTGCACAGACTTCTAACATACAGTCCAACGTGACGGGGACCCTGCCTGTAAGAGGTCACGGTCAAGGGGAGTCAGACAGAAGCTGCCATGGGAGCAGCAAACTCTTGGGCAGTATCTCAGTACTCACACTTGCCTCTGGGTTGTTTTGCAGGAGACGTACGAAGCCTCACAGGGCTGAAGCCAACTCACAGTGAGGTGACGGACACGGTTTGGTCCTCTGGAGCTGTCCTTGTAGGTAATCTCCGAGTATTGAAAGGATCAGCAATGAAGGATTGAGCTTTTTTGATTGCACGTGCCATCCAGCTAACCTTTGGGAGCAGATGAGCGTTGGAGGTGAGTCGGGGAGGCAGCAGGAGGAGCAGGAATCCACTGCAGCTATAGAGATGCCCTCTAATTTTGTCTCTCTCTCGCTCATGTGTCCCAGGAGATGATAGCACCTTGTCCAAGTCTGGTCAGAGCCAGTGACACGAGGACCTGCCTCGGTGACAGTGAGTTGAGGGATCGTGGGGGCTGGGGCCACGTGCCTCAGTACTCAGATCTGGAGTCTGGTTTTCTTTCTTGCAGTTGACTCCGAGTACTCTGATGATGGCAGGAACCTCTGAGGCAGCCCAGGTGCCCGTCCTGTGCATCCAAGAGGGATTGGCATCCCCTGCTCTTGGCAAGATAAGTGCAGGGCAAAGACCCAGAGAGGGGTTGGGAGTTGGTGCAAGTCTGTGCCTGGCCTGGAGGGATTTTTGAAATTAGTCTGGTGCAGGGGGTATCCTGTGACAGGTTATTTGGACGCATCAAAAGAAGGGCTTACTTTTTATCATGGGATTCCTGTGTGCAGGGCAGAGCAGTTCCGGTCTGTGTCACGTCCTTTGTCTCGTCCATGTTTTGTGTCCTTCGTCTCTTAATTGTGTCACATGGTGTGTGTGGTCACAGGTGTGGGGTGTCTCACTTGGGGTCAGCATGGACCTGCTCTGCCCTCCTCCGTGGATCAGTGGGTGGATAGAATATTTCTCAGTCTCACATGAACATGTCAGTTCCCTTAGACAGTGGAGCCGATGGCTGTCCAGTCTGTGAGCAGGATGGTCTTGCAATGCCCTGCTTGGGTGTCTAGAGTCCCGGCTAGGTAGAGTAGGAACCAGTGTCTAGGGTTTAGAGGTTTTTGACTTTCCTTGTGAGCAATCCCTAAATGTTTGAGAGCTGAGTGTTTGAGCATTTGCCCATTTCATTTGCAGGGGCAGTGTTGGGAGCAGCTGAAGAGAGAGGAACCTTGTAGGTGAGTTGGGGAGGCAGCAGGAGGAGCGGGGATCCACTGCAGCTTTCGAGATGCCTTCTAAGTTTGTGTCTCACTCATTCAGGTATCCTGGAATGTGACATCCACAGTGTCCGACTCCGGTCACGGCCTGGGTGCTGGTGAGTAGTGGGATCACTGTGGTTTGAGCCCCATGCCACACAACTCACGTATTGCTTATGGTTTTCTTTCTCGCAGTTGACGCCGAGTAGTCTGACGATGGCAGGAACCTCTGAGCCAGCCCAGGTGCCCCTCCTGTGCATCAAAGCTGGATTGGCATCCCCTGCTCTCAGAAAGATAAGTGCAGGGCAAAGACCCAGAGAGGGGTTGGGAGTGGGTGCAAGTATGTGCATTGCCTGGAGGGATTTTTGCAATTAGTCCGGTGGAGTGGGTATCCTGGAACAGGTTATTTGGACGCATCAAAGGAAGGACTTACTTTTTATCATGGGATTCAGGTGTGCAGGGCAGAGCAGTTCCGGTCTGTGTCACGTCCTGTGTCTCGTGCGTGTTTTGTGTCACGTCCTGTGTCTTGTGCGTGTTTTGTGTCACGTCCTGTGTCTCGTGCGTGTTTTGTGTCACGTCCTGTGTCTCGTGCGTGTTTTGTGTCACGTGGTTTGTGTTGTCACAGGTGTGGGGTGTCTCACTTGGGGTCAGCCTGGACCTGCTCTGCCCTGCTCTGTGGATCAGTGGGTAGATAGAATATTGCTCAGAGTCTCATATGAACATGTCAGTTCCCTTAGGCAGTGGAGCCGATGGCTGTCCAGTCTGTGAGCAGGATGGTCTTGCGATGCCCTGCTTGGGTGTATAGAATCCTGGCTAGGTAGAGTAGGAACCAGTGTCTAGGGTTTAGAGGTTTTTGGCTTTCGTTGTGAGCAATCCCTAAATGTTTGAGAGCTGAGTGTTTGAGCATTTGCCCATTTCATTTGCAGGGTCGGTCTTGGGAGCAGCTGAAGAGAGAGGAGCCTTGTAGGTGAGTTGGGGAGGCAGCAGGAGGAACGGGGATCCACTGCAGCTTTCGAGATGCCTTCTAAGTTTGTGTCTCACTCAC
Organism: Pseudopipra pipra; assembly: GCF_036250125.1. NCBI lineage: Eukaryota > Metazoa > Chordata > Aves > Passeriformes > Pipridae > Pseudopipra > Pseudopipra pipra. Next base: position 41,125 of record NW_026990594.1, read on the forward strand.
TCAGGTATCCCGGAACGTGACATCCACAGTGTCCGACTCCGCTCAGGACCTGGGTGCTGGTGAGTAGGGGGATCACTGTGGTTTGAACCCCATGCCACACAACTCACGTATTGCTTGTGGTTTTCTTTCTCGCAGTTGGCTCCTAGTAGTCTGACGATGGCAGGAACCTCTGCGCCAGCCCAGGTGCTCCTCCTCTGCATCAAAGCTGGATTGGCATCCCTGGCTCTCGGAAAGATAAGTGCAGGGCCAAGACCCAGGGAGTAGTTGGGAGTGGGTGCAAGTCTGTGCCTCGCCTGGAGGGATTTTTGCAATTAGTCCGGTGCAGGGGGTATCCTGTGACAGGTTATTTGGACGCATCAAAGGAAGGGCTTACTTTTTATCATGGGATTCCCGTGTGCAGGGCAGAGCAGTTCCGGTCTGTGTCACGTCCTTTGTCTCGTCCATGTTTTGTGTCCTTCATCTCTTAATTGTGTCACGTGGTGTGTGTGGTCACAGGTGTGGGGTGTCTCACTTGGGGTCAGCCTGGACCTGCTCTGCCCTGCTCTGTGGATCAGTGGGTAGATAGAATATTGCTCAGAGTCTCACATGAACATGTCAGTTCCCTTAGAGAGTGGAGCCGATGGCTGTCCAGTCTGTGAGCAGGATGGTCTTGCGATGCCCTGCTTGGGTGTATAGAATCCTGGCTAGGTAGAGTAGGAACCAGTGTCTAGGGTTTAGAGGTTTTTGGCTTTCGTTGTGAGCAATCCCTAAATGTTTGAGAGCTGAGTGTTTGAGCATTTGCCCATTTCATTTGCAGAGGCAGTCTTGGGAGCAGCTGAAGAGAGAGGAGCCTTGTAGGTGAGTTGGGGAGGCAGCAGGAGGAGCGGGGATCCACTGCAGCTTTCGAGATGCCTTCTAAGTTTGTGTCTCACTCACTCAGGTATCCCGGAACGTGACATCCACAGTGTCCGACTCCGCTCAGGACCTGGGTGCTGGTGAGTAGGGGGATCACTGGGGTTTGAGCCCCATGCCACACAACTCACGTATTGCTTGTGGTTTTCTTTCTCGCAGTTGGCTCCTAGTAGTCTGACGATGGCAGGAACCTCTGCGCCAGCCCAGGTGCTCCTCCTCTGCATCAAAGCTGGATTGGCATCCCCGGCTCTCGGAAAGATAAGTGCAGGGCCAAGTCCCAGGGAGTAGTTGGGAGTGGGTGCAAGTCTGTGCCTCGCCTGGAGGGATTTTTGCAATTAGTCCGGTGCAGGGGGTATCCTGTGACAGGTTATTTGGACGCATCAAAGGAAGGGCTTACTTTTTATCATGGGATTCACGTTTGCAGGGCAGAGCAGTTCTGGTGTGGGTCATGTCCTTTGTCTCGTGGTGTTTTGTGTCCCATGGTGTGTGTGGTCACAGATGTGGGGTGTCTCACTTGGGGTCAGCCTGGACCTGCTCTGCCCTTCTCCGTGGATCAGTGGGTAGATGGAATATGGCTCCGAGTGTCAGGTGAACATGTCAGTTCCCTTAGAGAGTGGAGCCGATGGCTGTCCAGTCTGTGAGCAGGATGGTCTTGCGATGCCCTGCTTGGGTGTATAGAATCCCGGCTAGGTAGAGTAGGAACCAGTGTCTAGGGTTTAGAGGTTTTTGGCTTTCGTTGTGAGCAATCCCTAAATGTTTGAGAGCTGAGTGTTTGCGCATTTGCCCATTTCATTTGCAGGGTCGGTCTTGGGAGCAGCTGAAGAGAGAGGAGCCTTGTAGGTGAGTTGGGGAGGCAGCAGGAGGAGCGGGGATCCACTGCACCTTTAGAGATGCCCTCTAATTTTGTCTCTCGCTCACTCAGGTATCCCAGAAGATGACAGCACGTTGTCCAACTGTGGTCAGAGCCAGCGACCCGAGGACCTGCCTCGGTGACAGTGAGTAGAGGGATCCTGGGGGCTGGGACCACGTGCCACACTACTCAGATATGGTGTCTGGTTTTCTTTCTCGCAGTTGACTCCGAGTAGTCTGATGGTGGCAGGAACCTCTGAGGCAGCCCAGGTGCCCCTCCTCTGCATCAAAGATGGATTGGCATCCCCTGCTCTCGGCAAGATAAGTGCAGGGCAAAGACCCAGAGAGGGGTTGGGAGTGGGTGCAAGTCTGTGCCTCGCCTGGAGGGATTTTTGCAATTAGTCCGGTGCAGGGGGTATCCTGTGACAGGTTATTTGGACGCATCAAAGGAAGGGCTTACTTTTTATCATGGGATTCCCGTGTGCCGGGCAGAGCAGTTCCGGTCTGTGTCACGTCCTTTGTCTCGTCCATGTTTTGTGTCCTTCGTCTCTTAATTGTGTCACGTGGTGTGTGTGGTCACAGGTGTGGGGTGTCTCACTTGGGGTCAGCCTGGAACTGCTCTGCCCTGCTCCATGGATCAGTGGGTAGATGGAATATGGCTCGGAGTGTGACGTCAACATGTCAGTTCCCTTAGACAGTGGAGCCGATGGCTGTCCAGTCTGTGAGCAGGATGGTCTTGCGATGCCCTGCTTGGGTGTATAGAATCCCGGCTAGGTAGAGTAGGAACCAGTGTCTAGGATGTAGAGGTTTTTGGCTTTCGTTGTGAGCAATCCCTAAATGTTTGAGAGCTGAGTGTTTGAGCATTTGCCCATTTCATTTGCAGGGTCGGTCTTGGGAGCAGCTGAAGAGAGAGGAGCCTTGTAGGTGAGTTGGGGAGGCAGCAGGAGGAGCAGGGATCCACTGCACCTTTAGAGATGCCCTCTAATTTTGTCTCTCGCTCACTCAGGTATCCCAGAAAATGACAGCACGTTGTCCAAGTCTGGTCAGTGACACGAGGACCTGCCTCGGTGAGAGTGAGTAGAGGGATCCTGGGGGCTGGGGCCACGTGCCACACTACACAGATATGGTGTCTGGTTTTCTTTCTCGCAGTTGGCTCTTAGTAGTCTGACGATGGCAGGAACCTCTGAGGCAGCCCAGGTGCTCCTCCTCTGCATCAAAGCTGGATTGGCATCCCCTGCTCTCGGAAAGATAAGTGCAGGGCAAAGACCCAGAGAGGGGTTGGGAGTGGGTGCAAGTCTGTGCCTGGCCTGGAGGGATTTTTGCAATTATTCTGGTGCAGGGGTATCCTGTGACAGGTTATTTGGATGCACCAAAGAAAGGGCTTACTTTTTATCATTGGATTCCTGTGCGCAGGGCAGAGCGGTTCTGGTGTGTGTCACATCCTTTCTCTCGTGCGTGTTTTGTGTCACATGGTGTGTGTGGTCACAGGTGTGGGGTGTCTCACTTGGGGTCAGCCTGGAACTGCTCTGCCCTGCTCCGTGGATCAGTGGGTAGATGGAATATGGCTCGGAGTGTGACGTCAACATGTCAGTTCCCTTAGACAGTGGAGCCGATGGCTGTCCAGTCTGTGAGCAGGATGGTCTTGCAATGCCCTGCTTGGGTGTATAGAGTCCCGACTGGGTAGAGTAGGAACCAGTGTCTAGGATGTAGAGGTTTTTGGCTTTCGTTGTGAGCAATCCCTAAATGTTTGAGAGCTGAGTGTTTGAGCATTTGCCCATTTCATTTGCAGAGGCAGTCTTGGGAGCAGCTGAAGAGAGAGGAGCCTTGTAGGTGAGTTGGGGAGGCAGCAGGAGGAGCAGGGATCCACTGCAGCTTTCGAGATGCCTTCTAAGTTTGTGTCTCACTCACTCAGGTATCCCGGAACGTGACATCCACAGTGTCCGACTCCGCTCAGGACCTGGGTGCTGGTGAGTAGGGGGATCACTGTGGTTTGAACCCCATGCCACACAACTCACGTATTGCTTGTGGTTTTCTTTCTCGCAGTTGGCTCCTAGTAGTCTGACGATGGCAGGAACCTCTGCGCCAGCCCAGGTGCTCCTCCTCTGCATCAAAGCTGGATTGGCATCCCTGGCTCTCGGAAAGATAAGTGCAGGGCCAAGACCCAGGGAGTAGTTGGGAGTGGGTGCAAGTCTGTGCCTCGCCTGGAGGGATTTTTGCAATTAGTCCGGTGCAGGGGGTATCCTGTGACAGGTTATTTGGACGCATCAAAGGAAGGGCTTACTTTTTATCATGGGATTCACGTTTGCAGGGCAGAGCAGTTCTGGTGTGGGTCATGTCCTTTGTCTCGTGGTGTTTTGTGTCCCATGGTGTGTGTGGTCACAGATGTGGGGTGTCTCACTTGGGGTCAGCCTGGACCTGCTCTGCCCTTCTCCGTGGATCAGTGGGTAGATGGAATATGGCTCCGAGTGTCAGGTGAACATGTCAGTTCCCTTAGACAGTGGAGCCGATGGCTGTCCAGTCTGTGAGCAGGATGGTCTTGCAATGCCCTGCTGGGGTGTCTAGAATCTCGGCTAGGTAGAGTAGGAACCAGTGTCTAGGGTTTAGAGGTTTTTGGCTTTCGTTGTGAGCAATCCCTAAATGTTTGAGAGCTGAGTGTTTGAGCATTTGCCCATTTCATTTGCAGGGTCGGTCTTGGGAGCAGCTGAAGAGAGAGGAGCCTTGTAGGTGAGTTGGGGAGGCAGCAGGAGGAGCGGGGATCCACTGCACCTTTAGAGATGCCCTCTAATTTTGTCTCTCGCTCACTCAGGTATCCCAGAAGATGACAGCACGTTGTCCAACTGTGGTCAGAGCCAGCGACGCGAGGACCTGCCTCGTTGAGAGTGAGTAGAGGGATCGTGGGGGCTGGGGCCACGTGCCACGCTAGTCAGATCTGGAGTCTGGTTTTCTTTCTCGCAGTTGACTGCTAGTAGTGTGACGATGGCAGGAACCCCTGAGGCAGCCCAGGTGCCCCTCCTGTGCATCCAAGATGGCTTGGCATCCCCGGCTCTCGGAAAGATAAGTGCGGGGCAAAGAGCCAGAGAGGGGTTGGGAGTGGGTGCAAGTGTGTGCCTGGCCTGGAGGGATTTTTGACATGAGTCCGGTGCACGGGGTATCCTGTGCCAGGTTATTTGGACTCATGAAAGGAAGGACTTGCTTTTTCTCTTGGGATTCCCGTGTGCCGGGCAGAGCAGTTGCGGTCTGTGTCCCGTCCTTTGTCTGGTGCGTGTTTTGTGTCACGTGGTGTGTGTGGTCACAGGTAGGGGATGTGTCACTTGGGGTCAGCCTGGAGCTGCTCTGCCCTGCTCCGTGGATCAGTGGGTAGATGGAATATGGCTTGGAGTCTGACATCAAGATGTCAGTTCCCTTAGACAGTGGAGCCGATGGCTGTCCAGTCTGTGAGCAGGATGGTCTTGCGATGCCCTGCTGGGGGGTCTAGAGTCCCGGCTAGGTAGAGTAGCAAAGAGTGTGTAGGGTTTAGAGGTTTTTGGCTTTGGTTGTGAGCAGTCCCTAAATGTTTGAGAGCTGCGTGTTTGTGCATTTGCCCATTTCGTTTGCAGGGGCGGTCTTGGGAGCAGCTGAAGAGAGAGGAGCCTTGTAGGTGAGTTGGGGAGGCAGCAGGAGGAGCGGGGATCCACTGCAGCTTTAGAGATGCCCTCTAATTTTGTCTCTCGCTCACTCAGGTATCCCAGAAGATGACATCTCCTTGTCCAACTGTGGTCAGAGCCAGCGACACGAGGACCTGCCTCGTTGAGAGTGAGTAGAGGGATCGTGGGGGCTGGGGCCACGTGCCACGCTAGTCAGATCTGGAGTCTGGTTTTCTTTCTCGCAGGTGACTGCTAGTAGTGTGACGATGGCAGGAACCCCTGAGGCAGCCCAGGTGCCCCTCCTGTGCATCCAAGATGGCTTGGCGGCCCCGGCTCTGGGAAAGATAAGTGCGGGGCAAAGAGCCAGAGAGGGGTTGGGAGTGGGTGCAAGTGTGTGCCTGGCCTGGAGGGATTTTTGACATGAGTCCGGTGCACGGGGTCTCCTGTGCCAGGTTATTTGGAGTCATGAAAGGAAGGACTTGCTTTTTCTCTTGGGATTCCCGTGTGCCGGGCAGAGCAGTTGCGGTCTGTGTCCCGTCCTTTGTCTGGTGCGTGTTTTTTTGTCACGTGGTGTGTGTGGTCACAGGTAGGGGATGTGTCACTTGGGGTCAGCCTGGAGCTGCTCTGCCCTGCTCCGTGGATCAGTGGGTAGATGGAATATGGCTGGGAGTCTGACATCAAGATGTCAGTTCCCTTAGACAGTGGAGCCGATGGCTGTCCAGTCTGTGAGCAGGATGGTCTTGCGATGCCCTGCTGGGGGGTCTAGAGTCCCGGCTAGGTAGAGTAGCAAAGAGTGTGTAGGGTTTAGAGGTTTTTGGCTTTGGTTGTGAGCAGTCCCTAAATGTTTGAGAGCTGAGTGTTTGAGCCTTTGGCCATTTCATTTGCAGGGGCGGTCTTGGGAGCAGCTGAAGAGAGAGGAGCCTTGTAGGTGAGTTGGGGAGGCAGCAGGAGGAGCGGGGATCCACTGCAGCTTTAGAGATGCCCTCTAATTTTGTCTCTCGCTCACTCAGGTATCCCAGAAGATGACAGCCCCAGTGTCCGAGTCCGGTGAGAGCCAGCGACACGAGGACCTGCCTCGTTGAGAGTGAGTAGAGGGATCGTGGGGGCTGGGGCCACGTGCCACGCTAGTCAGATCTGGAGTCTGGTTTTCTTTCTCGCAGTTGACTGCTAGTAGTGTGACGATGGCAGGAACCCCTGAGGCAGCCCAGGTGCCCCTCCTGTGCATCCAAGATGGCTTGGCATCCCCGGCTCTGGGAAAGATAAGTGTGGGGCAAAGAACCAGAGCGGGCTTGGGAGTGGGTGCAAGTGTGTGCCTGGCCTTGAGGGATTTTTGACATGAGTCCGGTGCACGGGGTATCCTGTGCCAGGTTATTTGGACTCATGAAAGGAAGGACTTGCTTTTTCTCTTTGGATTCCCGTGTGCCGGGCAGAGCAGTTGCGGTCTGTGTGCCATCCTTTGTCTGTTGCGTGTTTTTTTTTTCACGTGGTGTGTGCGGTCACAGGTCGGGGTTGTGTCACTTGCGGTCAGCCTGGAGCTGCTCTGCCCTGCTCCGTGGATCAGTGGGTAGATGGAATATGGCTCGGAGTCTGTCATCGAGATGTCAGTTCCCTTAGACAGTGGAGCCGATGGCTGTCCAGTCTGTGAGCAGGATGGTCTTGCGATGCCCTGCTGGGGGGTCTAGAGTCCCGGCTAGGTAGAGTAGCAAAGAGTGTGTAGGGTTTAGAGGTTTTTGGCTTTGGTTGTGAGCAGTCCCTAAATGTTTGAGAGCTGAGTGTTTGAGCATTTGCCCATTTCATTTGCAGGGGCGGTCTTGGGAGCAGCTGAAGAGAGAGGAGCCTTGTAGGTGAGTTGGGGAGGCAGCAGGAGGAGCGGGGATCCTCTGCAGCTTTAGAGATGCCCTTTAATTTTGTCTCTCACTCACTCAGGTATCCCTGAAGATGACAGCCCCAGTGTCCGAGTCCGGTGAGAGCCAGCGACACGAGGACCTGCCTCGTTGAGAGTGAGTAGGGGGATCGTGGGGGCTGGGGCCACGTGCCACGCTAGTCAGATCTGGAGTCTGGTTTTCTTTCTCGCAGTTGACTGCTAGTAGTGTGACGATGGCAGGAACCCCTGAGGCAGCCCAGGTGCCCCTCCTGTGCATCCAAGATGGCTTGGCATCCCCGGCTCTGGGAAAGATAAGTGCGGGGCAAAGAGCCAGAGAGGGGTTGGGAGTGGGTGCAATTGTGTGCCTGGCCTGGAGGGATTTTTGACATGAGTCCGGTGCACGGGGTATCCTGTGCCAGGTTATTTGGAGTCATGAAAGGAAGGACTTGCTTTTTCTCTTTGGATTCACGTGTGCCGGGCAGAGCAGTTGCGGTCTGTGTCTCGTCCTTTGTCTGGTGCGTGTTTTTTTGTCACGTGGTGTGTGTGGTCACAGGTAGGGGATGTGTCACTTGGGGTCAGCCTGGACCTGCTCTGCCCTGCTCCGTGGATCAGTGGGTAGATGGAATATGGCTGGGAGTCTGACATCAAGATGTCAGTTCCCTTAGACAGTGGAGCCGATGGCTGTCCAGTGTGTGAGCAGGATGGTCTTGCGATGCCCTGCTGGGGAGTGTAGAGTCCTGGCTAGGTAGAGTAGCAAAGATTGTGTAGGGTTTAGAGGTTTTTGGCTTTGGTTTTGAGCAGTCCCTAAATGTTTGAGAGCTGAGTGTTTGAGCATTTGGCCATTTCATTTGCAGTGGCGGTCTTGGGAGCAGCTGAAGAGAGAGGAGCCTTGTAGGTGAGTTGGGGAGGCAGCAGGAGGAGCGGGGATCCTCTGCAGCTTTAGAGATGCCCTCTAATTTTGTCTCTCGCTCACTCAGGTATCCCAGAAGATGACAGCCGCAGTGTCCGAGTCCGGTGAGAGCCAGCGACACGAGGACCTGCCTCGCTGAGAGTGAGTAGAGGGATGGTGGGGGCTGGGGCCACGTGCCACGCTAGTCAGATCTGGAGTCTGGTTTTCTTTCTCGCAGTTGACTGCTAGTAGTGTGACGATGGCAGGAACCCCTGAGGCAGCCCAGGTGCCCCTCCTGTGCATCCAAGATGGCTTGGCGTCCCCGGCTCTGGGAAAGATAAGTGCGGGGCAAAGAGCCAGAGAGGGGTTGGGAGTGGGTGCAAGTGTGTGCCTGGCCTGGAGGGATTTTTGACATGAGTCCGGTGCACGGGGTATCCTGTGCCAGGTTATTTGGACTCATGAAAGGAAGGACTTGCTTTTTCTCTTGGGATTCCCGTGTGCCGGGCAGAGCAGTTGCGGTCTGTGTCCCGTCCTTTGTCTGGTGCGTGTTTTTTTGTCACGTGGTGTGTGTGGTCACAGGTAGGGGATGTGTCACTTGGGGTCAGCCTGGACCTGCTCTGCCCTGCTGCGTGGATCAGTGGGTAGATGGAATATGGCTGGGAGTCTGACATCAAGATGTCAGTTCCCTTAGACAGTGGAGCCGATGGCTGTCCAGTGTGTGAGCAGGATGGTCTTGCGATGCCCTGCTGGGGAGTGTAGAGTCCTGGCTAGGTTGGGTAGCAAAGATTGTGTAGGGTTTAGAGGTTTTTGGCTTTGGTTGTGAGCAGTCCCTAAATGTTTGAGAGCTGAGTGTTTGAGCATTTGGCCATTTCATTTGCAGGGGCGGTCTTGGGAGCAGCTGAAGAGAGAGGAGCCTTGTAGGTGAGCTGGGGAGGCAGCAGGAGGAGCGGGGATCCACTGCAGCTTTAGAGATGCCCTCTAATTTTGTCTCTCGCTCACTCAGGTATCCCAGAAGATGACAGCCCCAGTGTCCGAGTCCGGTGAGAGCCAGCGACACGAGGACCTGCCTCGCTGAGAGTGAGTAGAGGGATGGTGGGGGCTGGGGCCACGTGCCACGCTAGTCAGATCTGGAGTCTGGTTTTCTTTCTCGCAGTTGACTGCTAGTAGTGTGACGATGGCAGGAACCCCTGAGGCAGCCCAGGTGCCCCTCCTGTGCATCCAAGATGGCTTGGCAGCCCGGCTCTCAGAAAGATAAGTGTGGGGCAAAGAGCCAGAGAGGGGTTGGGAAGTGGGTGCAAGTGTGTGCCTGGCCTGGAGGGATTTTTGACATGAGTCCGGTGCACGGGGTATCCTGTGCCAGGTTATTTGGACTCATGAAAGGAAGGACTTGCTTTTTCTCTTGGGATTCACGTGTGCCGGGCAGAGCAGTTGCGGTCTGTGTCCCGTCCTTTGTCTGGTGCGTGTTTTTTTGTCACGTGGTGTGTGTGGTCACAGGTAGGGGATGTGTCACTTGGGGTCAGCCTGGACCTGCTCTGCCCTGCTCCGTGGATCAGTGGGTAGATGGAATATGGCTCGGAGTCTGTCATCGAGATGTCAGTTCCCTTAGACAGTGGAGCCGATGGGCTGTCCAGTCTGTGAGCAGGATGGTCTTGCGATGCCCTGCTGGGGGGTCTAGAGTCCCGGCTAGGTAGAGTAGCAAAGAGTGTGTCGGGTTTAGAGGTTTTTGGCTTTGGTTGTGAGCAGTCCCTAAATGTTTGAGAGCTGAGTGTTTGAGCCTTTGGCCATATCATTTGCAGGGGCGGTCTTGGGAGCAGCTGAAGAGAGAGGAGCCTTGTAGGTGAGTTGGGGAGGCAGCAGGAGGAGCGGGGATCCTCTGCAGCTTTAGAGATGCCCTCTAATTTTGTCTCTCGCTCACTCAGGTATCCCAGAAGATGACAGCCCCAGTGTCCGAGTCCGGTGAGAGCCAGCGACGCGAGGACCTGCCTCGCTGAGAGTGAGTAGAGGGATCGTGGGGGCTGGGGCCACGTGCCACGCTAGTCAGATCTGGAGTCTGGTTTTCTTTCTCGCAGTTGACTGCTAGTAGTGTGACGATGGCAGGAACCCCTGAGGCAGCCCAGGTGCCCCCTCCTGTGCATCTAAGATGGCTTGGCGGCCCGGCTCTGGGAAAGATAAGTGCGGGGCAAAGAGCCAGAGAGGGGTTGGGAGTGGGTGCAAGTGTGTGCCTGGCCTGGAGGGATTTTTGACATGAGTCCGGTGCACGGGGTATCCTGTGCCAGGTTATTTGGACTCATGAAAGGAAGGACTTGCTTTTTCTCTTGGGATTCACGTGTGCCGGGCAGAGCAGTTGCGGTCTGTGTCTCGTCCTTTGTCTGGTGCGTGTTTTTTTGTCACGTGGTATGTGTGGTCGCAGGTAGGGGATGTGTCACTTGGGGTCAGCCTGGAGCTGCTCTGCCCTGCTCCGTGGATCAGTGGGTAGATGGAATATGGCTCGGAGTCTGACATCAAGATGTCAGTTCCCTTAGACAGTGGAGCCGATGGCTGTCCAGTGTGTGAGCAGGATGGTCTTGCGATGCCCTGCTGGGGGATATAGAGTCCCGGCTAGGTAGAGTAGCAAAGATTGTGTAGGGTTTAGAGGTTTTTGGCTTTGGTTGTGAGCAGTCCCTAAATGTTTGAGAGCTGAGTGTTTGAGCATTTGGCCATTTCATTTGCAGGGGCGGTCTTGGGAGCAGCTGAAGAGAGAGGAGCCTTGTAGGTGAGCTGGGGAGGCAGCAGGAGGAGCGGGGATCCACTGCAGCTTTAGAGATGCCCTCTAATTTTGTCTCTCGCTCACTCAGGTATCCCAGAAGATGACAGCACCTTGTCCAACTGTGGTCAGAGCCAGCGACACGAGGACCTGCCTCGCTGAGAGTGAGTAGAGGGATGGTGGGGGCTGGGGCCACGTGCCACGCTAGTCAGATCTGGAGTCTGGTTTTCTTTCTCGCAGTTGACTGCTAGTAGTGTGACGATGGCAGGAACCCCTGAGGCAGCCCAGGTGCCCCTCCTGTGCATCCAAGATGGCTTGGCATCCCCGGCTCTCGGAAAGGTAAGTGCGGGGCAAAGAGCCAGAGAGGGGTTGGGAGTGGGTGCAAGTGTGTGCCTGGCCTGGAGGGATTTTTGACATGAGTCCGGTGCACGGGGTATCCTGTGCCAGGTTATTTGGAGTCATGAAAGGAAGGACTTGCTTTTTCTCTTTGGATTCATGTGTGCCGGCAGAGCAGTTGCGGTCTGTGTCCTGTCCTTTGTCTGGTGCGTGTTTTGTGTCACGTGGTGTGTGTGGTCACAGGTAGGGGATGTGTCACTTGGGGTCAGCCTGGAGCTGCTCTGCCCTGCTCCGTGGATCAGTGGGTAGATGGAATATGGCTGGGAGTCTGACATCAAGATGTCAGTTCCCTTAGACAGTGGAGCCGATGGCTGTCCAGTCTGTGAGCAGGATGGTCTTGCGATGCCCTGCTGGGGAGTGTAGAGTCCTGGCTAGGTAGAGTAGCAAAGATTGTGTAGGGTTTAGAGGTTTTTGGCTTTGGTTGTGAGCAGTCCCTAAATGTTTGAGAGCTGAGTGTTTGAGCATTTGGCCATTTCATTTGCAGGGGCGGTCTTGGGAGCAGCTGAAGAGAGAGGAGCCTTGTAGGTGAGTTGGGGAGGCAGCAGGAGGAGCGGGGATCCACTGCAGCTTTAGAGATGCCCTCTAATTTTGTCTCTCGCTCACTCAGGTATCCCAGAAGATGACAGCCCCAGTGTCCGAGTCCGGTGAGAGCCAGCGACACGAGGACCTGCCTCGCTGAGAGTGAGTAGAGGGATCGTGGGGGCTGGGGCCACGTGCCACGCTAGTCAGATCTGGAGTCTGGTTTTCTTTCTCGCAGTTGACTGCTAGTAGTGTGACGATGGCAGGAACCCCTGAGGCAGCCCAGGTGCCCCTCCTGTGCATCCAAGATGGCTTGGCGTCCCCGGCTCTGGGAAAGATAAGTGCGGGGCAAAGAGCCAGAGAGGGGTTGGGAGTGGGTGCGAGTGTGTGCCTGGCCTGGAGGGATTTTTGACATGAGTCCGGTGCACGGGGTATCCTGTGCCAGGTTATTTGGACTCATCAAAGGAAGGACTTGCTTTTTCTCTTGGGATTCACGTGTGCCGGGCAGAGCAGTTGCGGTCTGTGTCCCGTCCTTTGTCTGGTGCGTGTTTTTTTGTCACGTGGTGTGTGTGGTCACAGGTAGGGGATGTGTCACTTGGGGTCAGCCTGGAGCTGCTCTGCCCTGCTCCGTGGATCAGTGGGTAGATGGAATATGGCTGGGAGTCTGACATCAAGATGTCAGTTCCCTTAGACAGTGGAGCCGATGGCTGTCCAGTCTGTGAGCAGGATGGTCTTGCGATGCCCTGCTGGGGAGTGTAGAGTCCTGGCTAGGTAGAGTAGCAAAGAGTGTGTAGGGTTTAGAGGTTTTTGGCTTTGGTTGTGAGCAGTCCCTAAATGTTTGAGAGCTGAGTGTTTGAGCATTTGGCCATTTCATTTGCAGGGGCGGTCTTGGGAGCAGCTGAAGAGAGAGGAGCCTTGTAGGTGAGTTGGGGAGGCAGCAGGAGGAGCGGGGATCCACTGCAGCTTTAGAGATGCCCTCTAATTTTGTCTCTCGCTCACTCAGGTATCCCAGAAGATGACAGCCCCAGTGTCCGAGTCCGGTGAGAGCCAGCGACACGAGGACCTGCCTGGTTGAGTGTGAGTAGAGGGATCGTGGGGGCTGGGGCCACGTGCCACGCTAGTCAGATCTGGAGTCTGGTTTTCTTTCTCGCAGTTGACTGCTAGTAGTGTGACGATGGCAGGAACCCCTGAGGCAGCCCAGGTGCCCCTCCTGTGCATCCAAGATGGCTTGGCGGCCCGGCTCTCGGAAAGATAAGTGCGGGGCAAAGAGCCAGAGAGGGGTTGGGAGTGGGTGCAAGTGTGTGCCTGGCCTGGAGGGATTTTTGACATGAGTCCGGTGCACGGGGTATCCTGTGCCAGGTTATTTGGACTCATGAAAGGAAGGACTTGCTTTTTCTCTTGGGATTCACGTGTGCCGGGCAGAGCAGTTGCGGTCTGTGTCCCGTCCTTTGTCTGGTGCGTGTTTTGTGTCACGTGGTGTGTGTGGTCACAGGTAGGGGATGTGTCACTTGGGGTCAGCCTGGAGCTGCTCTGCCCTGCTCCGTGGATCAGTGGGTAGATGGAATATGGCTGGGAGTCTGACATCAAGATGTCAGTTCCCTTAGACAGTGGAGCCGATGGCTGTCCAGTCTGTGAGCAGGATGGTCTTGCGATGCCCTGCTGGGGGGTCTAGAGTCCCGGCTAGGTAGAGTAGCAAAGAGTGTGTAGGGTTTAGAGGTTTTTGGCTTTGGTTGTGAGTAGTCCTTAAATGTTTGAGAGTTGAGTGTTTGAGCATTTGGCCATTTCATTTGCAGGGGCGGTCTTGGGAGCAGCTGAAGAGAGAGGAGCCTTGTAGGTGAGTTGGGGAGGCAGCAGGAGGAGCGGGGATCCACTGCAGCTTTAGAGATGCCCTCTAATTTTGTCTCTCGCTCACTCAGGTATCCCAGAAGATGACAGCCCCAGTGTCCGAGTCCGGTCAGAGCCAGCGACACAAGGACCTGCCTCGTTGAGAGTGAGTAGAGGGATCGTGGGGGCTGGGGCCACGTGCCACGCTAGTCAGATCTGGAGTGTGGTTTTCTTTCTCGCAGTTGACTGCTAGTAGTGTGACGATGGCAGGAACCCCTGAGGCAGCCCAGGTGCCCCTCCTGTGCATCCAAGATGGCTTGGTGGCCCGGCTCTCGGAAAGATAAGTGCGGGGCAAAGAGCCAGAGAGGGGTTGGGAGTGGGTGCGTGTGCCTGGCCTGGAGGGATTTTTGACATGAGTCCGGTGCACGGGGTATGCTGTGCCAGGTTATTTGGACTCATGAAAGGAAGGACTTGCTTTTTCTCTTGGGATTCCCGTGTGCCGGGCAGAGCAGTTGCGGTCTGTGTCCCGTCCTTTGTCTGGTGCGTGTTTTTTTGTCACGTGGTGTGTGTGGTCACAGGTAGGGGATGTGTCACTTGGGGTCAGCCTGGACCTGCTCTGCCCTGCTCCGTGGATCAGTGGGTAGATGGAATATGGCTGGGAGTCTGACATCAAGATGTCAGTTCCCTTAGAGAGTGGAGCCGATGGCTGTCCAGTGTGTGAGCAGGATGGTCTTGCGATGCCCTGCTGGGGGGTCTAGAGTCCCGGCTAGGTAGAGTAGCAAAGATTGTGTAGGGTTTAGAGGTTTTTGGCTTTGGTTGTGAGCAGTCCCTAAATGTTTGAGAGCTGAGTGTTTGAGCCTTTGGGCATTTCATTTGCAGGGGCGGTCTTGGGAGCAGCTGAAGAGAGAGGAGCCTTGTAGGTGAGTTGGGGAGGCAGCAGGAGGAGCGGGGATCCACTGCAGCTTTAGAGATGCCCTCTAATTTTGTCTCTCGCTCACTCAGGTATCCCAGAAGATGACAGCCCCAGTGTCCGAGTCCGGTGAGAGCCAGCGACACGAGGACCTGCCTCGTTGAGAGTGAGTAGAGGGATCGTGGGGGCTGGGGCCACGTGCCACGCTAGTCAGATCTGGAGTGTGGTTTTCTTTCTCGCAGTTGACTGCTAGTAGTGTGACGATGGCAGGAACCCCTGAGGCAGCCCAGGTGCCCCTCCTGTGCATCCAAGATGGCTTGGCGGCCCGGCTCTGGGAAAGATAAGTGCGGGGCAAAGAGCCAGAGAGGGGTTGGGAGTGAGGGTGCAAGTGTGTGCCTGGCCTGGAGGGATTTTTGACATGAGTCCGGTGCACGGGGTATCCTGTGCCAGGTTATTTGGACTCATGAAAGGAAGGACTTGCTTTTTCTCTTGGGATTCACGTGTGCCGGGCAGAGCAGTTGCGGTCTGTGTCCCGTCCTTTGTCTGGTGCGTGTTTTGTGTCACATGGTGTGTGTGGTCACAGGTAGGGGATGTGTCACTTGGGGTCAGCCTGGACCTGCTCTGCCCTGCTGCGTGGATCAGTGGGTAGATGGAATAGGGCTGGGAGTCTGACATCAACATGTGAGTTCCCTTAGACAGTGGAGCCGATGGCTGTCCAGTCTGTGAGCAGGATGGTCTTGCGATGCCCTGCTGGGGAGTCTAGAGTCCTGGCTAGGTAGAGTAGCAAAGATTGTGTAGGTTTTAGAGGTTTTTGGCTTTGGTTGTGAGCAGTCCCTAAATGTTTGAGAACTGAGTGTTTTGAGCATTTGGCCATTTCATTTGCAGGGGCGGTCTTGGGAGCAGCTGAAGAGAGAGGAGCCTTGTAGGTGAGTTGGGGAGGCAGCAGGAGGAGCGGGGATCCACTGCAGCTTTAGAGATGCCCTCTAATTTTGTCTCTCGCTCACTCAGGTATCCCAGAAGATGACAGCCGCAGTGTCCGAGTCCAGTGAGAGCCAGCGACACGAGGACCTGCCTCGTTGAGAGTGAGTAGAGGGATCGTGGGGGCTGGGGCCACGTGCCACGCTAGTCAGATCTGGAGTCTGGTTTTCTTTCTCGCAGTTGACTGCTAGTAGTGTGACGATGGCAGGAACCCCTGAGGCAGCCCAGGTGCCCCTCCTGTGCATCCAAGATGGCTTGGCGGCCCGGCTCTGGGAAAGATAAGTGCGGGGCAAAGAGCCAGAGAGGGGTTGGGAGTGGGGGTGTGTGCCTGGCCTGGAGGGATTTTTGACATGAGTCCGGTGCACGGGGTATCCTGTGCCAGGTTATTTGGACTCATGAAAGGAAGGACTTGCTTTTTCTCTTGGGATTCACGTGTGCCGGGCAGAGCAGTTGCGGTCTGTGTCCCGTCCTTTGTCTGGTGCGTGTTTTGTGTCACGTGGTGTGTGTGGTCACAGGTAGGGGATGTGTCACTTGGGGTCAGCCTGGAGCTGCTCTGCCCTGCTGCGTGGATCGGTGGGTAGATGGAATATGGCTCGGAGTCTGACATCAAGATGTCAGTTCCCTTAGACAGTGGAGCCGAGGGCTGTCCAGTCTGTGAGCAGGATGGTCTTGCGATGCCCTGCTGGGGGGTCTAGAGTCCCGGCTAGGTAGAGTAGCAAAGATTGTGTGGGGTTTAGAGGTTTTTGGCTTTGGTCGTGAGCAGTCCCTAAATGTTTGAGAGCTGAGTGTTTGAGCATTTGGCCATTTCATTTGCAGGGGCGGTCTTGGGAGCAGCTGAAGAGAGAGGAGCCTTGTAGGTGAGTTGGGGAGGCAGCAGGAGGAGCGGGGATCCACTGCAGCTTTAGAGATGCCCTCTAATTTTGTCTCTCGCTCACTCAGGTATCCCAGAAGATGACAGCCGCAGTGTCTGAGTCCGGTGAGAGCCAGCGACACGAGGACCTGCCTCGTTGAGAGTGAGTAGAGGGATCGTGGGGGCTGGGGCCACGTGCCACGCTAGTCAGATCTGGAGTCTGGTTTTCTTTCTCGCAGTTGACTGCTAGTAGTGTGACGATGGCAGGAACCCCTGAGGCAGCCCAGGTGCCCCTCCTGTGCATCCAAGATGGCTTGGCATCCCCGGCTCTGGGAAAGATAAGTGCGGGGCAAAGAGCCAGAGAGGGGTTGGGAGTGGGGGTGCAAGTGTGTGCCTGGCCTGGAGGGATTTTTGACATGAGTCCGGTGCACGGGGTATCCTGTGCCAGGTTATTTGGACTCATGAAAGGAAGGACTTGCTTTTTCTCTTGGGATTCACGTGTGCCGGGCAGAGCAGTTGCGGTCTGTGTCCCGTCCTTTGTCTGGTGCGTGTTTTTTTGTCACGTGGTGTGTGTGGTCACAGGTAGGGGATGTGTCACTTGGGGTCAGCCTGGAGCTGCTCTGCCCTGCTCCGTGGATCAGTGGGTAGATGGAATATGGCTGGGAGTCTGACATCAACATGTCAGTTCCCTTAGACAGTGGAGCCGATGGCTGTCCAGTCTGTGAGCAGGATGGTCTTGTGATGCCCTGCTGGGGGGTCTAGAGTCCCGGCTAGGTAGAGTAGCAAAGATTGTGTAGGGTTTAGAGGTTTTTGGCTTTGGTTGTGAGCAGTCCCTAAATGTTTGAGAGCTGAGTGTTTGAGCCTTTGGGCATTTCATTTGCAGGGGCGGTCTTGGGAGCAGCTGAAGAGAGAGGAGCCTTGTAGGTGAGTTGGGGAGGCAGCAGGAGGAGCGGGGATCCACTGCAGCTTTAGAGATGCCCTCTAATTTTGTCTCTCGCTCACTCAGGTATCCCAGAAGATGACAGCCGCAGTGTCCGAGTCCGGTGAGAGCCAGCGACACGAGGACCTGCCTCGTTGAGAGTGAGTAGAGGGATCGTGGGGGCTGGGGCCACGTGCCACGCTAGTCAGATCTGGAGTCTGGTTTTCTTTCTCGCAGTTGACTGCTAGTAGTGTGACGATGGCAGGAACCCCTGAGGCAGCCCAGGTGCCCCTCCTGTGCATCCAAGATGGCTTGGCGGCCCGGCTCTGGGAAAGATAAGTGCGGGGCAAAGAGCCAGAGAGGGGTTGGGAGTGAGGGTGCAAGTGTGTGCCTGGCCTGGAGGGATTTTTGACATGAGTCCGGTGCACGGGGTATCCTGTGCCAGGTTATTTGGACTCATGAAAGGAAGGACTTGCTTTTTCTCTTTGGATTCACGTGTGCCGGGCAGAGCAGTTGCGGTCTGTGTCCCGTCCTTTGTCTGGTGCGTGTTTTTTTGTCACGTGGTGTGTGTGGTCACAGGTAGGGGATGTGTCACTTGGGGTCAGCCTGGACCTGCTCTGCCCTGCTGCGTGGATCAGTGGGTAGATGGAATATGGCTGGGAGTCTGAGATCAAGATGTCAGTTCCCTTAGACAGTGGAGCCGATGGCTGTCCAGTCTGTGAGCACGATGGTCTTGCGATGCCCTGCTGGGGAGTCTAGAGTCCTGGCTAGGTAGAGTAGCAAAGATTGTGTAGGGTTTAGAGGTTTTTGGCTTTGGTTGTGAGCAGTCCCTAAATGTTTGAGAGCTGAGTGTTTGAGCATTTGGCCATTTCATTTGCAGGGGCGGTCTTGGGAGCAGCTGAAGAGAGAGGAGCCTTGTAGGTGAGTTGGGGAGGCAGCAGGAGGAGCGGGGATCCACTGCAGCTTTAGAGATGCCCTCTAATTTTGTCTCTCGCTCACTCAGGTATCCCAGAAGATGACAGCCGCAGTGTCCGAGTCCGGTGAGAGCCAGCGACACGAGGACCTGCCTCGTTGAGAGTGAGTAGAGGGATCGTGGGGGCTGGGGCCACGTGCCACGCTAGTCAGATCTGGAGTCTGGTTTTCTTTCTCGCAGTTGACTGCTAGTAGTGTGACGATGGCAGGAACCCCTGAGGCAGCCCAGGTGCCCCTCCTGTGCATCCAAGATGGCTTGGCGTCCCCGGCTCTGGGAAAGATAAGTGCGGGGCAAAGAGCCAGAGAGGGGTTGGGAGTGGGGGTGCAAGTGTGTGCCTGGCCTGGAGGGATTTTTGACATGAGTCCGGTGCACGGGGTATCCTGTGCCAGGTTATTTGGACTCATGAAAGGAAGGACTTGCTTTTTCTCTTGGGATTCACGTGTGCCGGGCAGAGCAGTTGCGGTCTGTGTCCCGTCCTTTGTCTGGTGCGTGTTTTTTTGTCACGTGGTGTGTGTGGTCACAGGTAGGGGATGTGTCACTTGGGGTCAGCCTGGACCTGCTCTGCCCTGCTCCGTGGATCAGTGGGTAGATGGAATATGGCTGGGAGTCTGACATCAACATGTCAGTTCCCTTAGACAGTGGAGCCGATGGCTGTCCAGTCTGTGAGCAGGATGGTCTTGCGATGCCCTGCTGGGGGGTCTAGAGTCCCGGCTAGGTAGAGTAGCAAAGAGTGTGTAGGGTTTAGAGGTTTTTGGCTTTGGTTGTGAGCAGTCCCTAAATGTTTGAGAGCTGAGTGTTTGAGCATTTGGCCATTTCATTTGCAGGGGCGGTCTTGGGAGCAGCTGAAGAGAGAGGAGCCTTGTAGGTGAGTTGGGGAGGCAGCAGGAGGAGCGGGGATCCACTGCAGCTTTAGAGATGCCCTCTAATTTTGTCTCTCGCTCACTCAGGTATCCCAGAAGATGACAGCACCTTGTCCAACTGTGGTCAGAGCCAGCGACACGAGGACCTGCCTCGTTGAGAGTGAGTAGAGGGATCGTGGGGGCTGGGGCCACGTGCCACGCTAGTCAGATCTGGAGTCTGGTTTTCTTTCTCGCAGTTGACTGCTAGTAGTGTGACGATGGCAGGAACCCCTGAGGCAGCCCAGGTGCCCCTCCTGTGCATCCAAGATGGCTTGGCGTCCCCGGCTCTGGGAAAGATAAGTGCGGGGCAAAGAGCCAGAGAGGGGTTGGGAGTGAGGGTGCAAGTGTGTGCCTGGCCTGGAGGGATTTTTGACATGAGTCCGGTGCACGGGGTCTCCTGTGCCAGGTTATTTGGACTCCTGAAAGGAAGGACTTGCTTTTTCTCTTTGGATTCCCGTGTGCCGGGCAGAGCAGTTGCGGTCTGTGTGCCATCCTTTGTCTGTTGCGTGTTTTTTTTTCACGTGGTGTGTGTGGTCACAGGTAGGGGATGTGTCACTTGGGGTCAGCCTGGACCTGCTCTGCCCTGCTGCGTGGATCAGTGGGTAGATGGAATAGGGCTGGGAGTCTGACATCAACATGTGAGTTCCCTTAGACAGTGGAGCCGATGGCTGTCCAGTCTGTGAGCAGGATGGTCTTGCGATGCCCTGCTGGGGAGTCTAGAGTCCCGGCTAGGTAGAGTAGCAAAGATTGTGTAGGTTTTAGAGGTTTTTGGCTTTGGTTGTGAGCAGTCCCTAAATGTTTGAGAACTGAGTGTTTGAGCATTTGGCCATTTCATTTGCAGGGGCGGTCTTGGGAGCAGCTGAAGAGAGAGGAGCCTTGTAGGTGAGTTGGGGAGGCAGCAGGAGGAGCGGGGATCCACTGCAGCTTTAGAGATGCCCTCTAATTTTGTCTCTCGCTCACTCAGGTATCCCAGAAGATGACAGCCGCAGTGTCCGAGTCCGGTGAGAGCCAGCGACACGAGGACCTGCCTCGTTGAGAGTGAGTAGAGGGATCGTGGGGGCTGGGGCCACGTGCCACGCTAGTCAGATCTGGAGTCTGGTTTTCTTTCTCGCAGTTGACTGCTAGTAGTGTGACGATGGCAGGAACCCCTGAGGCAGCCCAGGTGCCCCTCCTGTGCATCCAAGATGGCTTGGCGGCCCGGCTCTGGGAAAGATAAGTGCGGGGCAAAGAGCCAGAGAGGGGTTGGGAGTGGGGGTGTGTGCCTGGCCTGGAGGGATTTTTGACATGAGTCCGGTGCACGGGGTATCCTGTGCCAGGTTATTTGGACTCATGAAAGGAAGGACTTGCTTTTTCTCTTGGGATTCACGTGTGCCGGGCAGAGCAGTTGCGGTCTGTGTCCCGTCCTTTGTCTGGTGCGTGTTTTGTGTCACGTGGTGTGTGTGGTCACAGGTAGGGGATGTGTCACTTGGGGTCAGCCTGGAGCTGCTCTGCCCTGCTGCGTGGATCGGTGGGTAGATGGAATATGGCTCGGAGTCTGACATCAAGATGTCAGTTCCCTTAGACAGTGGAGCCGAGGGCTGTCCAGTCTGTGAGCAGGATGGTCTTGCGATGCCCTGCTGGGGGGTCTAGAGTCCCGGCTAGGTAGAGTAGCAAAGATTGTGTGGGGTTTAGAGGTTTTTGGCTTTGGTCGTGAGCAGTCCCTAAATGTTTGAGAGCTGAGTGTTTGAGCATTTGGCCATTTCATTTGCAGGGGCGGTCTTGGGAGCAGCTGAAGAGAGAGGAGCCTTGTAGGTGAGTTGGGGAGGCAGCAGGAGGAGCGGGGATCCACTGCAGCTTTAGAGATGCCCTCTAATTTTGTCTCTCGCTCACTCAGGTATCCCAGAAGATGACAGCCGCAGTGTCCGAGTCCGGTGAGAGCCAGCGACACGAGGACCTGCCTCGTTGAGAGTGAGTAGAGGGATCGTGGGGGCTGGGGCCACGTGCCACGCTAGTCAGATCTGGAGTCTGGTTTTCTTTCTCGCAGTTGACTGCTAGTAGTGTGACGATGGCAGGAACCCCTGAGGCAGCCCAGGTGCCCCTCCTGTGCATCCAAGATGGCTTGGCGGCCCGGCTCTGGGAAAGATAAGTGCGGGGCAAAGAGCCAGAGAGGGGTTGGGAGTGGGGGTGTGTGCCTGGCCTGGAGGGATTTTTGACATGAGTCCGGTGCACGGGGTATCCTGTGCCAGGTTATTTGGACTCATGAAAGGAAGGACTTGCTTTTTCTCTTGGGATTCACGTGTGCCGGGCAGAGCAGTTGCGGTCTGTGTCCCGTCCTTTGTCTGGTGCGTGTTTTGTGTCACGTGGTGTGTGTGGTCACAGGTAGGGGATGTGTCACTTGGGGTCAGCCTGGACCTGCTCTGCCCTGCTGCGTGGATCAGTGGGTAGATGGAATATGGCTGGGAGTCTGACATCAAGATGTCAGTTCCCTTAGACAGTGGAGCCGATGGCTGTCCAGTCTGTGAGCAGGATGGTCTTGCGATGCCCTGCTGGGGAGTCTAGAGTCCTGGCTAGGTAGAGTAGCAAAGATTGTGTAGGGTTTAGAGGTTTTTGGCTTTGGTTGTGAGCAGTCCCTAAATGTTTGAGAGCTGAGTGTTTGAGCATTTGGCCATTTCATTTGCAGGGGCGGTCTTGGGAGCAGCTGAAGAGAGAGGAGCCTTGTAGGTGAGTTGGGGGGGCAGCAGGAGGAGCGGGGATCCACTGCAGCTTTAGAGATGCCCTCTAATTTTGTCTCTCGCTCACTCAGGTATCCCAGAAGATGACAGCCGCAGTGTCCGAGTCCGGTGAGAGCCAGCGACACGAGGACCTGCCTCGCTGAGAGTGAGTAGAGGGATGGTGGGGGCTGGGGCCACGTGCCACGCTAGTCAGATCTGGAGTGTGGTTTTCTTTCTCGCAGTTGACTGCTAGTAGTGTGACGATGGCAGGAACCCCTGAGGCAGCCCAGGTGCCCCTCCTGTACATCCAAGATGGCTTGGCGTCCCCGGCTCTCGGAAAGATAAGTGCGGGGCAAAGAGCCAGAGAGGGGTTGGGAGTGGGTGCGTGTGCCTGGCCTGGAGGGATTTTTGACATGGGTCCGGTGCACGGGGTATCCTGTGCCAGGTTATTTGGACTCATGAAAGGAAGGACTTGCTTTTTGTCTTGGGATTCACGTGTGCCGGGCAGAGCAGTTGCGGTCTGTGTCCCGTCCTTTGTCTGGTGCGTGTTTTGTGTCACGTGGTGTGTGTGGTCACAGGTAGGGGATGTGTCACTTGGGGTCAGCCTGGAGCTGCTCTGCCCTGCTCCGTGGATCAGTGGGTAGATGGAATATGGCTCGGAGTCTGACATCAACATGTCAGTTCCCTTAGACAGTGGAGCCGATGGCTGTCCAGTCTGTGAGCAGGATGGTCTTGCGATGCCCTGCTGGGGGGTCTAGAGTCCCGGCTAGGTAGAGTAGCAAAGATTGTGTAGGGTTTAGAGGTTTTTGGCTTTGGTTGTGAGCAGTCCCTAAATGTTTGAGAGCTGAGTGTTTGAGCCTTTGGGCATTTCATTTGCAGGGGCGGTCTTGGGAGCAGCTGAAGAGAGAGGAGCCTTGTAGGTGAGTTGGGGAGGCAGCAGGAGGAGCGGGGATCCACTGCAGCTTTAGAGATGCCCTCTAATTTTGTCTCTCGCTCACTCAGGTATCCCAGAAGATGACAGCCGCACTGTCCGAGTCCGGTGAGAGCCAGCGACACGAGGACCTGCCTCGCTGAGAGTGAGTAGAGGGATCGTGGGGGCTGGGGCCACGTGCCACGCTAGTCAGATCTGGAGTCTGGTTTTCTTTCTCGCAGTTGACTGCTAGTAGTGTGACGATGGCAGGAACCCCTGAGGCAGCCCAGGTGCCCCTCCTGTGCATCCAAGATGGCTTGGCGTCCCCGGCTCTGGGAAAGATAAGTGCGGGGCAAAGAGCCAGAGAGGGGTTGGGAGTGGGGGTGCAAGTGTGTGCCTGGCCTGGAGGGATTTTTGACATGAGTCCGGTGCACGGGGTATCCTGTGCCAGGTTATTTGGACTCATGAAAGGAAGGACTTGCTTTTTCTCTTGGGATTCACGTGTGCCGGGCAGAGCAGTTGCGGTCTGTGTCCCGTCCTTTGTCTGGTGCGTGTTTTTTTGTCACGTGGTGTGTGTGGTCACAGGTAGGGGATGTGTCACTTGGGGTCAGCCTGGACCTGCTCTGCCCTGCTCCGTGGATCAGTGGGTAGATGGAATATGGCTGGGAGTCTGACATCAACATGTCAGTTCCCTTAGACAGTGGAGCCGATGGCTGTCCAGTCTGTGAGCAGGATGGTCTTGCGATGCCCTGCTGGGGGGTCTAGAGTCCCGGCTAGGTAGAGTAGCAAAGAGTGTGTAGGGTTTAGAGGTTTTTGGCTTTGGTTGTGAGCAGTCCCTAAATGTTTGAGAGCTGAGTGTTTGAGCATTTGGCCATTTCATTTGCAGGGGCGGTCTTGGGAGCAGCTGAAGAGAGAGGAGCCTTGTAGGTGAGTTGGGGAGGCAGCAGGAGGAGCGGGGATCCACTGCAGCTTTAGAGATGCCCTCTAATTTTGTCTCTCGCTCACTCAGGTATCCCAGAAGATGACAGCACCTTGTCCAACTGTGGTCAGAGCCAGCGACACGAGGACCTGCCTCGTTGAGAGTGAGTAGAGGGATCGTGGGGGCTGGGGCCACGTGCCACGCTAGTCAGATCTGGAGTCTGGTTTTCTTTCTCGCAGTTGACTGGTAGTAGTGTGACGATGGCGGGAACCCCTGAGGCAGCCCAGGTGCCCCTCCTGTGCATCCAAGGTGGCTTGGCATCCCCGGCTCTCGGAAAGATAAGTGCGGGGCAAAGAGCCAGAGAGGGGTTGGGAGTGGGTGCGTGTGCCTGGCCTGGAGGGATTTTTGACATGAGTCCGGTGCACGGGGTATGCTGTGCCAGGTTATTTGGACTCATGAAAGGAAGGACTTGCTTTTTCTCTTGGGATTCCCGTGTGCCGGGCAGAGCAGTTGCGGTCTGTGTCCCGTCCTTTGTCTGGTGCGTGTTTTTTTGTCACGTGGTGTGTGTGGTCACAGGTAGGGGATGTGTCACTTGGGGTCAGCCTGGACCTGCTCTGCCCTGCTCCGTGGATCAGTGGGTAGATGGAATATGGCTGGGAGTCTGACATCAAGATGTCAGTTCCCTTAGAGAGTGGAGCCGATGGCTGTCCAGTGTGTGAGCAGGATGGTCTTGCGATGCCCTGCTGGGGGGTCTAGAGTCCCGGCTAGGTAGAGTAGCAAAGATTGTGTAGGGTTTAGAGGTTTTTGGCTTTGGTTGTGAGCAGTCCCTAAATGTTTGAGAGCTGAGTGTTTGAGCCTTTGGGCATTTCATTTGCAGGGGCGGTCTTGGGAGCAGCTGAAGAGAGAGGAGCCTTGTAGGTGAGTTGGGGAGGCAGCAGGAGGAGCGGGGATCCACTGCAGCTTTAGAGATGCCCTCTAATTTTGTCTCTCGCTCACTCAGGTATCCCAGAAGATGACAGCCCCAGTGTCCGAGTCCGGTGAGAGCCAGCGACGCGAGGACCTGCCTCGTTGAGAGTGAGTAGAGGGATCGTGGGGGCTGGGGCCACGTGCCACGCTAGTCAGATCTGGAGTGTGGTTTTCTTTCTCGCAGTTGACTGCTAGTAGTGTGACGATGGCAGGAACCCCTGAGGCAGCCCAGGTGCCCCTCCTGTGCATCCAAGATGGCTTGGCGGCCCGGCTCTGGGAAAGATAAGTGCGGGGCAAAGAGCCAGAGAGGGGTTGGGAGTGAGGGTGCAAGTGTGTGCCTGGCCTGGAGGGATTTTTGACATGAGTCCGGTGCACGGGGTATCCTGTGCCAGGTTATTTGGACTCATGAAAGGAAGGACTTGCTTTTTCTCTTGGGATTCACGTGTGCCGGGCAGAGCAGTTGCGGTCTGTGTCCCGTCCTTTGTCTGGTGCGTGTTTTGTGTCACATGGTGTGTGTGGTCACAGGTAGGGGATGTGTCACTTGGGGTCAGCCTGGACCTGCTCTGCCCTGCTGCGTGGATCAGTGGGTAGATGGAATAGGGCTGGGAGTCTGACATCAACATGTGAGTTCCCTTAGACAGTGGAGCCGATGGCTGTCCAGTCTGTGAGCAGGATGGTCTTGCGATGCCCTGCTGGGGAGTCTAGAGTCCCGGCTAGGTAGAGTAGCAAAGATTGTGTAGGTTTTAGAGGTTTTTGGCTTTGGTTGTGAGCAGTCCCTAAATGTTTGAGAACTGAGTGTTTGAGCATTTGGCCATTTCATTTGCAGGGGCGGTCTTGGGAGCAGCTGAAGAGAGAGGAGCCTTGTAGGTGAGTTGGGGAGGCAGCAGGAGGAGCGGGGATCCACTGCAGCTTTAGAGATGCCCTCTAATTTTGTCTCTCGCTCACTCATGTATCCCAGAAGATGACAGCCGCAGTGTCCGAGTCCGGTGAGAGCCAGCGACACGAGGACCTGCCTCGTTGAGAGTGAGTAGAGGGATCGTGGGGGCTGGGGCCACGTGCCACGCTAGTCAGATCTGGAGTCTGGTTTTCTTTCTCGCAGTTGACTGCTAGTAGTGTGACGATGGCAGGAACCCCTGAGGCAGCCCAGGTGCCCCTCCTGTGCATCCAAGATGGCTTGGCGGCCCGGCTCTGGGAAAGATAAGTGCGGGGCAAAGAGCCAGAGAGGGGTTGGGAGTGGGGGTGTGTGCCTGGCCTGGAGGGATTTTTGACATGAGTCCGGTGCACGGGGTATCCTGTGCCAGGTTATTTGGACTCATGAAAGGAAGGACTTGCTTTTTCTCTTGGGATTCACGTGTGCCGGGCAGAGCAGTTGCGGTCTGTGTCCCGTCCTTTGTCTGGTGCGTGTTTTTTTGTCACGTGGTGTGTGTGGTCACAGGTAGGGGATGTGTCACTTGGGGTCAGCCTGGAGCTGCTCTGCCCTGCTGCGTGGATCAGTGGGTAGATGGAATATGGCTCGGAGTCTGACATCAACATGTCAGTTCCCTTAGACAGTGGAGCCGATGGCTGTCCAGTCTGTGAGCAGGATGGTCTTGCGATGCCCTGCTGGGGGGTCTAGAGTCCCGGCTAGGTAGAGTAGCAAAGATTGTGTAGGGTTTAGAGGTTTTTGGCTTTGGTTGTGAGCAGTCCCTAAATGTTTGAGAGCTGAGTGTTTGAGCCTTTGGGCATTTCATTTGCAGGGGCGGTCTTGGGAGCAGCTGAAGAGAGAGGAGCCTTGTAGGTGAGTTGGGGAGGCAGCAGGAGGAGCGGGGATCCACTGCAGCTTTAGAGATGCCCTCTAATTTTGTCTCTCGCTCACTCAGGTATCCCAGAAGATGACAGCCGCAGTGTCCGAGTCCGGTGAGAGCCAGCGACACGAGGACCTGCCTCGTTGAGAGTGAGTAGAGGGATCGTGGGGGCTGGGGCCACGTGCCACGCTAGTCAGATCTGGAGTCTGGTTTTCTTTCTCGCAGTTGACTGCTAGTAGTGTGACGATGGCAGGAACCCCTGAGGCAGCCCAGGTGCCCCTCCTGTGCATCCAAGATGGCTTGGCGGCCCGGCTCTGGGAAAGATAAGTGCGGGGCAAAGAGCCAGAGAGGGGTTGGGAGTGAGGGTGCAAGTGTGTGCCTGGCCTGGAGGGATTTTTGACATGAGTCCGGTGCACGGGGTATCCTGTGCCAGGTTATTTGGACTCATGAAAGGAAGGACTTGCTTTTTCTCTTGGGATTCCCGTGTGCCGGGCAGAGCAGTTGCGGTCTGTGTCCCGTCCTTTGTCTGGTGCGTGTTTTTTTGTCACGTGGTGTGTGTGGTCACAGGTAGGGGATGTGTCACTTGGGGTCAGCCTGGACCTGCTCTGCCCTGCTGCGTGGATCAGTGGGTAGATGGAATATGGCTGGGAGTCTGAGATCAAGATGTCAGTTCCCTTAGACAGTGGAGCCGATGGCTGTCCAGTGTGTGAGCAGGATGGTCTTGCGATGCCCTGCTGGGGAGTCTAGAGTCCTGGCTAGGTAGAGTAGCAAAGATTGTGTAGGGTTTAGAGGTTTTTGGCTTTGGTTGTGAGCAGTCCCTAAATGTTTGAGAGCTGAGTGTTTGAGCATTTGGCCATTTCATTTGCAGGGGCGGTCTTGGGAGCAGCTGAAGAGAGAGGAGCCTTGTAGGTGAGTTGGGGAGGCAGCAGGAGGAGCGGGGATCCACTGCAGCTTTAGAGATGCCCTCTAATTTTGTCTCTCGCTCACTCAGGTATCCCAGAAGATGACAGCCGCAGTGTCCGAGTCCGGTGAGAGCCAGCGACACGAGGACCTGCCTCGTTGAGAGTGAGTAGAGGGATCGTGGGGGCTGGGGCCACGTGCCACGCTAGTCAGATCTGGAGTCTGGTTTTCTTTCTCGCAGTTGACTGCTAGTAGTGTGACGATGGCAGGAACCCCTGAGGCAGCCCAGGTGCCCCTCCTGTGCATCCAAGATGGCTTGGCGTCCCCGGCTCTGGGAAAGATAAGTGCGGGGCAAAGAGCCAGAGAGGGGTTGGGAGTGGGTGCAAGTGTGTGCCTGGCCTGGAGGGATTTTTGACATGAGTCCGGTGCACGGGGTATGCTGTGCCAGGTTATTTGGACTCATGAAAGGAAGGACTTGCTTTTTCTCTTGGGATTCACGTGTGCCGGGCAGAGCAGTTGCGGTCTGTGTCCCGTCCTTTGTCTGGTGCGTGTTTTTTTGTCACGTGGTGTGTGTGGTCACAGGTAGGGGATGTGTCACTTGGGGTCAGCCTGGAGCTGCTCTGCCCTGCTGCGTGGATCGGTGGGTAGATGGAATATGGCTGGGAGTCTGACATCAAGATGTCAGTTCCCTTAGACAGTGGAGCCGATGGCTGTCCAGTGTGTGAGCAGGATGGTCTTGCGATGCCCTGCTGGGGGGTCTAGAGTCCCGGCTAGGTAGAGTAGCAAAGATTGTGTAGGGTTTAGAGGTTTTTGGCTTTGGTTGTGAGCAGTCCCTAAATGTTTGAGAGCTGAGTGTTTGAGCATTTGGCCATTTCATTTGCAGGGGCGGTCTTGGGAGCAGCTGAAGAGAGAGGAGCCTTGTAGGTGAGTTGGGGAGGCAGCAGGAGGAGCGGGGATCCACTGCAGCTTTAGAGATGCCCTCTAATTTTGTCTCTCGCTCACTCAGGTATCCCAGAAGATGACAGCCGCAGTGTCCGAGTCCGGTGAGAGCCAGCGACACGAGGACCTGCCTCGTTGAGAGTGAGTAGAGGGATCGTGGGGGCTGGGGCCACGTGCCACGCTAGTCAGATCTGGAGTCTGGTTTTCTTTCTCGCAGTTGACTGCTAGTAGTGTGACGATGGCAGGAACCCCTGAGGCAGCCCAGGTGCCCCTCCTGTGCATCCAAGATGGCTTGGCGGCCCGGCTCTGGGAAAGATAAGTGCGGGGCAAAGAGCCAGAGAGGGGTTGGGTGTGGGGGTGCAAGTGTGTGCCTGGCCTGGAGGGATTTTTGACATGAGTCCGGTGCACGGGGTATCCTGTGCCAGGTTATTTGGACTCATGAAAGGAAGGACTTGCTTTTTCTCTTGGGATTCACGTGTGCCGGGCAGAGCAGTTGCGGTCTGTGTCCCGTCCTTTGTCTGGTGCGTGTTTTCTGTCACGTGGTGTGTGTGGTCACAGGTAGGGGATGTGTCACTTGGGGTCAGCCTGGACCTGCTCTGCCCTGCTGCGTGGATCAGTGGGTAGATGGAATATGGCTGGGAGTCTGACATCAAGATGTCAGTTCCCTTAGACAGTGGAGCCGATGGCTGTCCAGTCTGTGAGCAGGATGGTCTTGCGATGCCCTGCTGGGGAGTCTAGAGTCCTGGCTAGGTAGAGTAGCAAAGATTGTGTAGGGTTTAGAGGTTTTTGGCTTTGGTTGTGAGCAGTCCCTAAATGTTTGAGAGCTGAGTGTTTGAGCATTTGGCCATTTCATTTGCAGGGGCGGTCTTGGGAGCAGCTGAAGAGAGAGGAGCCTTGTAGGTGAGTTGGGGGGGCAGCAGGAGGAGCGGGGATCCACTGCAGCTTTAGAGATGCCCTCTAATTTTGTCTCTCGCTCACTCAGGTATCCCAGAAGATGACAGCCGCAGTGTCCGAGTCCGGTGAGAGCCAGCGACACGAGGACCTGCCTCGCTGAGAGTGAGTAGAGGGATGGTGGGGGCTGGGGCCACGTGCCACGCTAGTCAGATCTGGAGTGTGGTTTTCTTTCTCGCAGTTGACTGCTAGTAGTGTGACGATGGCAGGAACCCCTGAGGCAGCCCAGGTGCCCCTCCTGTACATCCAAGATGGCTTGGCGTCCCCGGCTCTCGGAAAGATAAGTGCGGGGCAAAGAGCCAGAGAGGGGTTGGGAGTGGGTGCGTGTGCCTGGCCTGGAGGGATTTTTGACATGAGTCCGGTGCACGGGGTATCCTGTGCCAGGTTATTTGGACTCATGAAAGGAAGGACTTGCTTTTTGTCTTGGGATTCACGTGTGCCGGGCAGAGCAGTTGCGGTCTGTGTCCCGTCCTTTGTCTGGTGCGTGTTTTGTGTCACGTGGTGTGTGTGGTCACAGGTAGGGGATGTGTCACTTGGGGTCAGCCTGGAGCTGCTCTGCCCTGCTCCGTGGATCAGTGGGTAGATGGAATATGGCTCGGAGTCTGACATCAACATGTCAGTTCCCTTAGACAGTGGAGCCGATGGCTGTCCAGTCTGTGAGCAGGATGGTCTTGCGATGCCCTGCTGGGGGGTCTAGAGTCCCGGCTAGGTAGAGTAGCAAAGATTGTGTAGGGTTTAGAGGTTTTTGGCTTTGGTTGTGAGCAGTCCCTAAATGTTTGAGAGCTGAGTGTTTGAGCCTTTGGGCATTTCATTTGCAGGGGCGGTCTTGGGAGCAGCTGAAGAGAGAGGAGCCTTGTAGGTGAGTTGGGGAGGCAGCAGGAGGAGCGGGGATCCACTGCAGCTTTAGAGATGCCCTCTAATTTTGTCTCTCGCTCACTCAGGTATCCCAGAAGATGACAGCCGCAGTGTCCGAGTCCGGTGAGAGCCAGCGACACGAGGACCTGCCTCGTTGAGAGTGAGTAGAGGGATCGTGGGGGCTGGGGCCACGTGCCACGCTAGTCAGATCTGGAGTCTGGTTTTCTTTCTCGCAGTTGACTGCTAGTAGTGTGACGATGGCAGGAACCCCTGAGGCAGCCCAGGTGCCCCTCCTGTGCATCCAAGATGGCTTGGCGGCCCGGCTCTGGGAAAGATAAGTGCGGGGCAAAGAGCCAGAGAGGGGTTGGGAGTGAGGGTGCAAGTGTGTGCCTGGCCTGGAGGGATTTTTGACATGAGTCCGGTGCACGGGGTATCCTGTGCCAGGTTATTTGGACTCATGAAAGGAAGGACTTGCTTTTTCTCTTTGGATTCACGTGTGCCGGGCAGAGCAGTTGCGGTCTGTGTCCCGTCCTTTGTCTGGTGCGTGTTTTTTTGTCACGTGGTGTGTGTGGTCACAGGTAGGGGATGTGTCACTTGGGGTCAGCCTGGACCTGCTCTGCCCTGCTGCGTGGATCAGTGGGTAGATGGAATATGGCTGGGAGTCTGAGATCAAGATGTCAGTTCCCTTAGACAGTGGAGCCGATGGCTGTCCAGTGTGTGAGCAGGATGGTCTTGCGATGCCCTGCTGGGGAGTCTAGAGTCCTGGCTAGGTAGAGTAGCAAAGATTGTGTAGGGTTTAGAGGTTTTTGGCTTTGGTTGTGAGCAGTCCCTAAATGTTTGAGAGCTGAGTGTTTGAGCATTTGGCCATTTCATTTGCAGGGGCGGTCTTGGGAGCAGCTGAAGAGAGAGGAGCCTTGTAGGTGAGTTGGGGAGGCAGCAGGAGGAGCGGGGATCCACTGCAGCTTTAGAGATGCCCTCTAATTTTGTCTCTCGCTCAGTCAGGTATCCCAGAAGATGACAGCCGCAGTGTCCGAGTCCGGTGAGAGCCAGCGACACGAGGACCTGCCTCGTTGAGAGTGAGTAGAGGGATCGTGGGGGCTGGGGCCACGTGCCACGCTAGTCAGATCTGGAGTCTGGTTTTCTTTCTCGCAGTTGACTGCTAGTAGTGTGACGATGGCAGGAACCCCTGAGGCAGCCCAGGTGCCCCTCCTGTGCATCCAAGATGGCTTGGCGTCCCCGGCTCTCGGAAAGATAAGTGCGGGGCAAAGAGCCAGAGAGGGGTTGGGAGTGGGGGTGCAAGTGTGTGCCTGGCCTGGAGGGATTTTTGACATGAGTCCGGTGCACGGGGTATCCTGTGCCAGGTTATTTGGACTCATGAAAGGAAGGACTTGCTTTTTCTCTTGGGATTCACGTGTGCCGGGCAGAGCAGTTGCGGTCTGTGTCCCGTCCTTTGTCTGGTGCGTGTTTTTTTGTCACGTGGTGTGTGTGGTCACAGGTAGGGGATGTGTCACTTGGGGTCAGCCTGGACCTGCTCTGCCCTGCTCCGTGGATCAGTGGGTAGATGGAATATGGCTGGGAGTCTGACATCAACATGTCAGTTCCCTTAGACAGTGGAGCCGATGGCTGTCCAGTCTGTGAGCAGGATGGTCTTGCGATGCCCTGCTGGGGGGTCTAGAGTCCCGGCTAGGTAGAGTAGCAAAGAGTGTGTAGGGTTTAGAGGTTTTTGGCTTTGGTTGTGAGCAGTCCCTAAATGTTTGAGAGCTGAGTGTTTGAGCATTTGGCCATTTCATTTGCAGGGGCGGTCTTGGGAGCAGCTGAAGAGAGAGGAGCCTTGTAGGTGAGTTGGGGAGGCAGCAGGAGGAGCGGGGATCCACTGCAGCTTTAGAGATGCCCTCTAATTTTGTCTCTCGCTCACTCAGGTATCCCAGAAGATGACAGCACCTTGTCCAACTGTGGTCAGAGCCAGCGACACGAGGACCTGCCTCGTTGAGAGTGAGTAGAGGGATCGTGGGGGCTGGGGCCACGTGCCACGCTAGTCAGATCTGGAGTCTGGTTTTCTTTCTCGCAGTTGACTGCTAGTAGTGTGACGATGGCAGGAACCCCTGAGGCAGCCCAGGTGCCCCTCCTGTGCATCCAAGATGGCTTGGCGTCCCCGGCTCTGGGAAAGATAAGTGCGGGGCAAAGAGCCAGAGAGGGGTTGGGAGTGAGGGTGCAAGTGTGTGCCTGGCCTGGAGGGATTTTTGACATGAGTCCGGTGCACGGGGTCTCCTGTGCCAGGTTATTTGGACTCCTGAAAGGAAGGACTTGCTTTTTCTCTTTGGATTCCCGTGTGCCGGGCAGAGCAGTTGCGGTCTGTGTGCCATCCTTTGTCTGTTGCGTGTTTTTTTTTCACGTGGTGTGTGTGGTCACAGGTAGGGGATGTGTCACTTGGGGTCAGCCTGGACCTGCTCTGCCCTGCTGCGTGGATCAGTGGGTAGATGGAATAGGGCTGGGAGTCTGACATCAACATGTGAGTTCCCTTAGACAGTGGAGCCGATGGCTGTCCAGTCTGTGAGCAGGATGGTCTTGCGATGCCCTGCTGGGGAGTCTAGAGTCCCGGCTAGGTAGAGTAGCAAAGATTGTGTAGGTTTTAGAGGTTTTTGGCTTTGGTTGTGAGCAGTCCCTAAATGTTTGAGAGCTGAGTGTTTGAGCATTTGGCCATTTCATTTGCAGGGGCGGTCTTGGGAGCAGCTGAAGAGAGAGGAGCCTTGTAGGTGAGTTGGGGGGGCAGCAGGAGGAGCGGGGATCCACTGCAGCTTTAGAGATGCCCTCTAATTTTGTCTCTCGCTCACTCAGGTATCCCAGAAGATGACAGCCGCAGTGTCCGAGTCCGGTGAGAGCCAGCGACACGAGGACCTGCCTCGCTGAGAGTGAGTAGAGGGATGGTGGGGGCTGGGGCCACGTGCCACGCTAGTCAGATCTGGAGTGTGGTTTTCTTTCTCGCAGTTGACTGCTAGTAGTGTGACGATGGCAGGAACCCCTGAGGCAGCCCAGGTGCCCCTCCTGTACATCCAAGATGGCTTGGCGTCCCCGGCTCTCGGAAAGATAAGTGCGGGGCAAAGAGCCAGAGAGGGGTTGGGAGTGGGTGCGTGTGCCTGGCCTGGAGGGATTTTTGACATGAGTCCGGTGCACGGGGTATCCTGTGCCAGGTTATTTGGACTCATGAAAGGAAGGACTTGCTTTTTGTCTTGGGATTCACGTGTGCCGGGCAGAGCAGTTGCGGTCTGTGTCCCGTCCTTTGTCTGGTGCGTGTTTTGTGTCACGTGGTGTGTGTGGTCACAGGTAGGGGATGTGTCACTTGGGGTCAGCCTGGAGCTGCTCTGCCCTGCTCCGTGGATCAGTGGGTAGATGGAATATGGCTCGGAGTCTGACATCAACATGTCAGTTCCCTTAGACAGTGGAGCCGATGGCTGTCCAGTCTGTGAGCAGGATGGTCTTGCGATGCCCTGCTGGGGGGTCTAGAGTCCCGGCTAGGTAGAGTAGCAAAGATTGTGTAGGGTTTAGAGGTTTTTGGCTTTGGTTGTGAGCAGTCCCTAAATGTTTGAGAGCTGAGTGTTTGAGCCTTTGGGCATTTCATTTGCAGGGGCGGTCTTGGGAGCAGCTGAAGAGAGAGGAGCCTTGTAGGTGAGTTGGGGAGGCAGCAGGAGGAGCGGGGATCCACTGCAGCTTTAGAGATGCCCTCTAATTTTGTCTCTCGCTCACTCAGGTATCCCAGAAGATGACAGCCGCACTGTCCGAGTCCGGTGAGAGCCAGCGACACGAGGACCTGCCTCGCTGAGAGTGAGTAGAGGGATCGTGGGGGCTGGGGCCACGTGCCACGCTAGTCAGATCTGGAGTCTGGTTTTCTTTCTCGCAGTTGACTGCTAGTAGTGTGACGATGGCAGGAACCCCTGAGGCAGCCCAGGTGCCCCTCCTGTGCATCCAAGATGGCTTGGCGTCCCCGGCTCTGGGAAAGATAAGTGCGGGGCAAAGAGCCAGAGAGGGGTTGGGAGTGGGGGTGCAAGTGTGTGCCTGGCCTGGAGGGATTTTTGACATGAGTCCGGTGCACGGGGTATCCTGTGCCAGGTTATTTGGACTCATGAAAGGAAGGACTTGCTTTTTCTCTTGGGATTCACGTGTGCCGGGCAGAGCAGTTGCGGTCTGTGTCCCGTCCTTTGTCTGGTGCGTGTTTTTTTGTCACGTGGTGTGTGTGGTCACAGGTAGGGGATGTGTCACTTGGGGTCAGCCTGGACCTGCTCTGCCCTGCTCCGTGGATCAGTGGGTAGATGGAATATGGCTGGGAGTCTGACATCAACATGTCAGTTCCCTTAGACAGTGGAGCCGATGGCTGTCCAGTCTGTGAGCAGGATGGTCTTGCGATGCCCTGCTGGGGGGTCTAGAGTCCCGGCTAGGTAGAGTAGCAAAGAGTGTGTAGGGTTTAGAGGTTTTTGGCTTTGGTTGTGAGCAGTCCCTAAATGTTTGAGAGCTGAGTGTTTGAGCATTTGGCCATTTCATTTGCAGGGGCGGTCTTGGGAGCAGCTGAAGAGAGAGGAGCCTTGTAGGTGAGTTGGGGAGGCAGCAGGAGGAGCGGGGATCCACTGCAGCTTTAGAGATGCCCTCTAATTTTGTCTCTCGCTCACTCAGGTATCCCAGAAGATGACAGCACCTTGTCCAACTGTGGTCAGAGCCAGCGACACGAGGACCTGCCTCGTTGAGAGTGAGTAGAGGGATCGTGGGGGCTGGGGCCACGTGCCACGCTAGTCAGATCTGGAGTGTGGTTTTCTTTCTCGCAGTTGACTGGTAGTAGTGTGACGATGGCGGGAACCCCTGAGGCAGCCCAGGTGCCCCTCCTGTGCATCCAAGGTGGCTTGGCATCCCCGGCTCTCGGAAAGATAAGTGCGGGGCAAAGAGCCAGAGAGGGGTTGGGAGTGGGTGCGTGTGCCTGGCCTGGAGGGATTTTTGACATGAGTCCGGTGCACGGGGTATGCTGTGCCAGGTTATTTGGACTCATGAAAGGAAGGACTTGCTTTTTCTCTTGGGATTCCCGTGTGCCGGGCAGAGCAGTTGCGGTCTGTGTCCCGTCCTTTGTCTGGTGCGTGTTTTTTTGTCACGTGGTGTGTGTGGTCACAGGTAGGGGATGTGTCACTTGGGGTCAGCCTGGACCTGCTCTGCCCTGCTCCGTGGATCAGTGGGTAGATGGAATATGGCTGGGAGTCTGACATCAAGATGTCAGTTCCCTTAGAGAGTGGAGCCGATGGCTGTCCAGTGTGTGAGCAGGATGGTCTTGCGATGCCCTGCTGGGGGGTCTAGAGTCCCGGCTAGGTAGAGTAGCAAAGATTGTGTAGGGTTTAGAGGTTTTTGGCTTTGGTTGTGAGCAGTCCCTAAATGTTTGAGAGCTGAGTGTTTGAGCCTTTGGGCATTTCATTTGCAGGGGCGGTCTTGGGAGCAGCTGAAGAGAGAGGAGCCTTGTAGGTGAGTTGGGGAGGCAGCAGGAGGAGCGGGGATCCACTGCAGCTTTAGAGATGCCCTCTAATTTTGTCTCTCGCTCACTCAGGTATCCCAGAAGATGACAGCCGCAGTGTCCGAGTCCGGTGAGAGCCAGCGACACGAGGACCTGCCTCGTTGAGAGTGAGTAGAGGGATCGTGGGGGCTGGGGCCACGTGCCACGCTAGTCAGATCTGGAGTCTGGTTTTCTTTCTCGCAGTTGACTGCTAGTAGTGTGACGATGGCAGGAACCCCTGAGGCAGCCCAGGTGCCCCTCCTGTGCATCCAAGATGGCTTGGCGGCCCGGCTCTGGGAAAGATAAGTGCGGGGCAAAGAGCCAGAGAGGGGTTGGGAGTGAGGGTGCAAGTGTGTGCCTGGCCTGGAGGGATTTTTGACATGAGTCCGGTGCACGGGGTATCCTGTGCCAGGTTATTTGGACTCATGAAAGGAAGGACTTGCTTTTTCTCTTGGGATTCCCGTGTGCCGGGCAGAGCAGTTGCGGTCTGTGTCCCGTCCTTTGTCTGGTGCGTGTTTTTTTGTCACGTGGTGTGTGTGGTCACAGGTAGGGGATGTGTCACTTGGGGTCAGCCTGGACCTGCTCTGCCCTGCTGCGTGGATCAGTGGGTAGATGGAATATGGCTGGGAGTCTGAGATCAAGATGTCAGTTCCCTTAGACAGTGGAGCCGATGGCTGTCCAGTGTGTGAGCAGGATGGTCTTGCGATGCCCTGCTGGGGAGTCTAGAGTCCTGGCTAGGTAGAGTAGCAAAGATTGTGTAGGGTTTAGAGGTTTTTGGCTTTGGTTGTGAGCAGTCCCTAAATGTTTGAGAGCTGAGTGTTTGAGCATTTGGCCATTTCATTTGCAGGGGCGGTCTTGGGAGCAGCTGAAGAGAGAGGAGCCTTGTAGGTGAGTTGGGGAGGCAGCAGGAGGAGCGGGGATCCACTGCAGCTTTAGAGATGCCCTCTAATTTTGTCTCTCGCTCACTCAGGTATCCCAGAAGATGACAGCCGCAGTGTCCGAGTCCGGTGAGAGCCAGCGACACGAGGACCTGCCTCGTTGAGAGTGAGTAGAGGGATCGTGGGGGCTGGGGCCACGTGCCACGCTAGTCAGATCTGGAGTCTGGTTTTCTTTCTCGCAGTTGACTGCTAGTAGTGTGACGATGGCAGGAACCCCTGAGGCAGCCCAGGTGCCCCTCCTGTGCATCCAAGATGGCTTGGCGTCCCCGGCTCTGGGAAAGATAAGTGCGGGGCAAAGAGCCAGAGAGGGGTTGGGAGTGGGTGCAAGTGTGTGCCTGGCCTGGAGGGATTTTTGACATGAGTCCGGTGCACGGGGTATGCTGTGCCAGGTTATTTGGACTCATGAAAGGAAGGACTTGCTTTTTCTCTTGGGATTCACGTGTGCCGGGCAGAGCAGTTGCGGTCTGTGTCCCGTCCTTTGTCTGGTGCGTGTTTTTTTGTCACGTGGTGTGTGTGGTCACAGGTAGGGGATGTGTCACTTGGGGTCAGCCTGGAGCTGCTCTGCCCTGCTGCGTGGATCGGTGGGTAGATGGAATATGGCTGGGAGTCTGACATCAAGATGTCAGTTCCCTTAGACAGTGGAGCCGATGGCTGTCCAGTGTGTGAGCAGGATGGTCTTGCGATGCCCTGCTGGGGGGTCTAGAGTCCCGGCTAGGTAGAGTAGCAAAGATTGTGTAGGGTTTAGAGGTTTTTGGCTTTGGTTGTGAGCAGTCCCTAAATGTTTGAGAGCTGAGTGTTTGAGCATTTGGCCATTTCATTTGCAGGGGCGGTCTTGGGAGCAGCTGAAGAGAGAGGAGCCTTGTAGGTGAGTTGGGGAGGCAGCAGGAGGAGCGGGGATCCACTGCAGCTTTAGAGATGCCCTCTAATTTTGTCTCTCGCTCACTCAGGTATCCCAGAAGATGACAGCCGCAGTGTCCGAGTCCGGTGAGAGCCAGCGACACGAGGACCTGCCTCGTTGAGAGTGAGTAGAGGGATCGTGGGGGCTGGGGCCACGTGCCACGCTAGTCAGATCTGGAGTCTGGTTTTCTTTCTCGCAGTTGACTGCTAGTAGTGTGACGATGGCAGGAACCCCTGAGGCAGCCCAGGTGCCCCTCCTGTGCATCCAAGATGGCTTGGCGTCCCCGGCTCTCAGAAAGATAAATGCTACTCCTCCCAGAGCTTTTATACTGTGTGGCATTTGGCTCCTCCCTTTCCCTCGGGCCTCATGGGAAGGTGTGTGGGCATGGCCAGGGGTATATTAACCCCAGCCTTTGCCTGAGGAAGTCATTCAGCAGCTGGGCTTCAATGGGGTAAGAGCTCTCCCCTTCTTTCAATGACTGGGACTTCTCAAGCTATTCTTGCTTTATTGAAGCATCAGCTTTGGCATCCAAAGAAGCAGAGCTGTATATGGCAATGAAGAGGATTACACTCAAATGCAAGGTTCTTAAATTTACCAATTTTGTGTCCTGTGTTGGTAAGGTGCTCTTGTAATTTGTTATCTTTTTTTCTTTTTCTTAGGAGCCTTGCATCTTTTGGGATCTCCTGACCATCTCAACTGCAGTTTGGCATTTTTTCGCCAGTGTTATTCTGCCCTGAGGTGAAGCTGCTCTGTGTTGAAGATGCTACAGACACCCAGGTTTGCAAGTAGTCAGTGGGGGGTTACAGCCCAGAGATGGAAGGAGGGCTGGGGTGTCAGCTTAGGAATTGCCAGGAGTGTTTTGAAGGTAGTATGGGTGGAAAGCAGTGTCCAGGAGCCCCCTAAATATCTGTGAAGGCACCCACTGACTTTTCAGATGTGCCACTTAAGTTTTCCTCTCGTTCACCCAGATATTCTGCGTGATTACAGCTGCAGTCTTTGGCTGCAGTCAGTGACCCTGGGTGGTTTGCCTAAAGAGGAGGGAGACTCTGAGCTCTCCCCATCCATCTGGGTGACTTTGGTTAGGGTTTCTTTACCGTGTCAGGGGAACAGGGTGTAAAGCAGAGTTGAACAGAACAGAGGCCAGAGGAACAGAGCAAGAAGGTGGGTGGTCACCTGACATCAGCCCAAAGATGTGGCTTCTGGCTCCACGTTTACTCACTGCGTTAAGGATTTTCTTGTTTTGGTTTGGTTTTTCTTTGTTTTCAGCTGCAGAGCCCTCAGCCTAGGAGGCTCTAGGCACCGGAGGGGAGGTGATCCGGGTGAGTACCTGTGAGCAAGGTGAGCATTGACTCCAGGACAGAACTAGATGGTCTTTTACAGGTGTTGTGGTGAATCTGTGCACATACTTTGTTTCTTGTGTTTTCCAGGGGTTCTGCCACCTTCTAACAGACAGTCCAGTGCTTCGGGGACCCTGTCGGTAAGAGGTCACTGTGGAGGAGAGGTAGGTAGGAACTCCCACAGGAAAGCCATCCTTTCAGGCAGTACCTCAGTCTGTACATTTGCCTTTGGCTTTTTTACTTTGCAAAGAACGTGTGCAGCCTCAGAGGGCTGGAGCCACCTGCCAATTAGGTTTGATGGTCTTCAGCTGTCCTTGTGAGTAATCTCCTAGTACTACGAGGGTCATCAATTAAGGCTCAACCTCTTCCAGTTGTAGGTGCCATCCAGCCTGCCTTTGGCAATGGAGGAGCCTTCAGGTTGAGTCGGGGAGGTAGGGAGGAGGTGCTGAGTGTTTCAGAGACACCACGTAACTTTTTTTCCCTCACTCCCCCAGGTACGGCACACGGTGACGGCAGCAGCCTCTGACTCGAGTTGGAGCCAGTGGCCCGAGAACCTCTCAGCTCAGGGGAGGGTGAGTAGCCAATTGCAGGGTTATCTCCCAGTGCTGCCCAACTCTTGTGTCAGTTTCGCTTTTCTTTCTCATAGCGACCGAGTCAGGGATCACAGGACCCTCTGAGCCAGCCGGGCGTCCTTCCTTCGTGGCAAAGGTGGATTCACATCCCCGCCTATGGGAAAGATAAGTGGAGGACTATCACCTGGAGAGGGGATGGGAGCTGGGTCCAGTTTTATGGTTAGGAGGGAGGGATTTTCAAATTAACATAGGGGAAAGGGTCTGCCCTAAGAGGCCCTTGGCACACATAGGAGGAGCAGTTTACTTTTCATCACTGGAGTAGGATGTGCAGGGCAGAGTCGTTCAGGTCTGTGTCGTGTCCTTTGTCCAGTCTGTGTTTTGTGTCTTACAATTCACAATCACAATTCAAAATTGTTGCACCACAGCACTTGTCCAGAAATGTGCCACTGGAGTTTGTGTTTGGCCTGGAACTGCTCTGCCCTGCAGTGTAGACTTGAGGATAGGTGGAGTAGGAAGGAGACTTCACAGGTAACCTGTGATAGGCTCAGCCACTCAGGGCAGCAGTTCTCCGGTCCTCCTGGAGGCAGCCCCTGCCTGCAGTGTGAGTGCAGTCACGAGAGCGGGCTTTTCTGGAGACGATGGGAGTGGTACGGCAGGGCCTTTCAGTTAGGTCAGTGTTTGTTTGTGCAGGTTGTCTTCAGACCCCAGATGGCTTGTCTAAAGAGAAATTAGAATTGCACAGCAGTTAAGGTCCCTCCATTTATATGGCTGACTTGGCTAACTCATTTCTTTGCAGTGTCAGAGGGACTGGATGTAAAGCAGAGATGTAAAACAGAAGAGGCTGGAGGAGGACAGTCAGA
Source organism: Pseudopipra pipra (assembly GCF_036250125.1). Taxonomy (NCBI): domain Eukaryota; kingdom Metazoa; phylum Chordata; class Aves; order Passeriformes; family Pipridae; genus Pseudopipra; species Pseudopipra pipra. The sequence goes on from NW_026990594.1 coordinate 81,289, forward strand.
AGGTGGCTTCTCATGTGAGGTCAGAGCCAAGACATGACTTTTGGCCCTAGGTTTACTTGACCATTTGGATGGTTTGGTGGCTTAGTTTTGTGGCTTTGGGTTTTTTTTAAGATTGTGGAGCCCTCGTCCCAGCAGACGATAGGCACCAGAGGGAAGGTGAGCCTGGTGAGCAAGGTGAGCAGTGACTGCAGGAGACAACTAGCTGCTCTTTTGTAGGCAGGGTACTTGTGGTGAATCTACGTACATACTTGGTTTTTTGTTTTCCAGGCAATGCACCAACTTCTAACGTGCAGTCCAACGTGACAGGGACCCTGCCTGTAAGAAGTCACGGTCAAGGGGTGTCAGACAGAAACTGCCATGGGAGCAGCAAACTCTTGGGCAGTATCTCAGTACTCACACTTGCCTCTGGGTTTTTTTGCAGGAGACGTACACAGCCTCACAGGGCTGAAGCCAACTCACAGTGACGTGACGAACACGGTTTGGTCCCCTCGAGCAGCCCTTGTAGGTGATCTCCGAGTATTAAAGGGATCAGCAATGAAGCATTGAGCTTTTTCGATTGCAGGTGCCATCTGGCTAACCTTTGGGAGCAGATGAGCATTGGAGGTGAGTCGGGGAGGCAGCAGGAGGAGTGGGGATCATGGGGGCTGGGGCCACGTGCCACGCTAGTCAGATCTGGAGTCTGGTTTTCTTTCTCGCAGTTGACTGCTAGTAGTGTGACGATGGCAGGAACCCCTGAGGCAGCCCAGGTGCCCCTCCTGTGCATCCAAGATGGCTTGGCATCCCTGGCTCTGGGAAAGATAAGTGCGGGGCAAAGAGCCAGAGAGACCCATTTCTCGTTATTGACTTGCAATAACCTCGTCACCGCAGGAACCACCTCACGATGGGGCGACTGTTTGAGCTGCAATGTGCGAGGTTTTAAAGGTTGAGCTACAAGTCTCTAACTTTTAGTGGGAGCTATGCTATCCGGACACCTTTTGAGAGCGTCCGGGCATTGGACGTTTGTCGGGGAGGCTATTCTCCTAATTTCAAATGTCTTAGGCTCCTCTCCTGATTTTAATTTTTTTACGCTCCTCTCCTGATTTTAAGTTTTTTAGGCTCCTCTCCTGATTTTAAGTTTTTTAGGCTCCTCTCCTGATTTTAAGTTTTTTAGGCTCCTCTCCTGATTTTAAGTTTTTTAGGCTCCTCTCCTGATTTTAAGTTTTTTAGGCTCCTCTCCTGATTTTAAGTTTTTTAGGCTCCTCTCCTGATTTTTATTCTCTTAGGCTCCTCTCCTGATTTTAATTTTTTTAGGCTCCACTCCTGATTTTAATTTTTTTAGGCTCCTCTCCTGATTTTAATTTTTTTAGGCTCCTCTCCTGATTTTTATTCTCTTAGGCTCCTCTCCTGATTTTTATTCTCTTAGGCTCCTCTGCTGATTTTTATTCTCTTAGGCTCCTCTCCTGATTTTTATTCTCTTAGGCTCCTCTCCTGATTTTTATTCTCTTAGGCTCCTCTCCTGATTTTTATTCTCTTAGGCTCCTCTCCTGATTTTAAGTTTTTTAGGCTCCTCTCCTGATTTTAAGTTTTTTAGGCTCCTCTCCTGATTTTTATTCTCTTAGGCTCCTCTCCTGATTTTAAGTTTTTTAGGCTCCTCTCCTGATTTTTAGTCTCTTAGGCTCCTCTCCTGATTTTTAGTCTCTTAGGCTCCTCTCCTGATTTTAATTTTTTTAGGCTCCTCTCCTGATTTTAAGTTTTTTAGGCTCCTCTCCTGATTTTAAGTTGTTTAGGCTCTTCTCCTGATTTTAAGTTGTTTAGGCTCCTCTCCTGATTTTAATTTTTTTAGGCTCCTCTCCTGATTTTAATTTTTTTAGGCTCCTCTCCTGATTTTTTTTTTCTTAGGCTCCTTTTCTGATTTTAATTCTCTTAGGCTCCTCTCCTGATTTTTATTCTCTTAGGCTCCTCTCCTGATTTTTATTCTCTTAGGCTCCTCTCCTGATTTTTATTCTCTTAGGCTCCTCTCCTGATTTTAATTTTTTTAGATTCCTCTCCTGATTTTAATTTTTTTAGGCTCCTCTCCTGATTCTTATTCTCTTAGGCTCCTCTCCTGATTTTAATTTATTTAGGCTCCTCTCCTGATTTTAATTTTTATAAGGCTCCTCTCCTGATTTTTATTCTCTTAGGCTCCTCTCCTGATTTTTATTCTCTTAGGCTCCTCTCCTGATTTTGATTTTTTTAGGCTCCTCTCCTGATTCTTATTCTCTTAGGCTCCTCTCCTGATTTTAAGTTTTTTAGGCTCCTCTCCTGATTTTAATTTTTTTAGGCTCCTCTCCTAATTTTTGTTCTCTTAGGCTCCTCTCCTGATTTTTATTCTCTTAGGCTCCTCTCCTGATTTTTGTTCTCTTAGGCTCCTCTCCTGATTTTTATTCTCTTAGGCTCCTCTCCTGATTTTACGTTTTTTAGGCTCCTCTCCTGATTTTTATTCTCTTAGGCTCCTCTCCTGATTTTTGTTCTCTTAGGCTCCTCTCCTGATTTTTATTCTCTTAGGCTCCTCTCCTGATTTTTATTCTCTTAGGCTCCTCTCCTGATTTTAAGTTTTTTAGGCTCCTCTCCTGATTTTTATTCTCTGAGGCTCCTCTCCTGATTTTTATTCTCTGAGGCTCCTCTCCTGATTTTTATTCTCTGAGGCTCCTCTCCTGATTTTTATTCTCTTAGGCTCCTCTCCTGATTTTTATTCTCTTAGGCTCCTCTCCTGATTTTTATTCTCTTAGGCTCCTCTCCTGATTTTTATTCTCTTAGGCTCCTTTCCTGATTTTAATTTTTTTAGGCTCCTCTCCTGATTTTAATTTTTTTAAGCTCCTCCCCTGATTTTTATTCTCTTAGGCTCCTCTCCTGATTTTAATTTTTTTAGGCTCCTCTCTTGATTTTTATTCTCTTAGGCTCCTTTCCTGATTTTTATTCTCTTAGGCTCCTCTCCTGATTTTTATTCTCTGAGACTCCTTTCCTGATTTTTATTCTCTTAGGCTCCTCTCCTGATTTTAATTTTTTTAGGCTCCTCTCCTGATTTTAATTTTTTTAAACTCCTCTCCTGATTTTTATTCTCTTAGGCTCCTCTCCTGATTTTAATTTTTTTAGGCTCCTCTCCTGATTTTTATTCTCTTAGGCTCCTCTCCTGATTTTTATTCTCTTAGGCTCCTCTCCTGATTTTTATTCTCTGAGGCTCCTCTCCTGATTTTAAGTTTTTTAGGCTCCTCTCCTGATTTTTATTCTCTTAGGCTCCTCTCCTGATTTTTATTCCGTTAGGCTCCTCTCCTGATTTTAAGTTTTTTAGGCTCCTCTCCTGATTTTTATTCTCTTAGGCTCCTCTCCTGATTTTTATTCTCTTAGGCTCCTCTCCTGATTTTTATTCTCTTAGGCTCCTCTCCTGATTTTTATTCTCTTAGGCTCCTCTCCTGATTTTAATTTTTTTAGGCTCCTCTCCTGATTTTTATTCTCTTAGGTTCCTCTCCTGATTTTAATTTTTTTAGGCTCCTCTCCTGATTTTAAGTTGTTTAGGCTCTTCTCCTGATTTTTATTCTCCTAGGCTCCTCTCCTGATTTTAAGTTTTTTAGGCTCCTCTCCTGATTTTAAGTTGTTTAGGCTCTTCTCCTGATTTTAAGTTGTTTAGACTCCTCTCCTGATTTTAATTTTTTTATGCTCCTCTCCTGATTTTTATTTTCTTAGGCTCCTCTCCTGATTTTTATTCTTTTAGGCTCCTCTCCTGATTTTTATTCTCTTAGGCTACTCTCCTGATTTTTATTCTCTTAGGCTCCTTTTCTGATTTTTATTCTCTTAGTCTCCTCTTCTGATTTTAAGTTTTTTAGGCTCCTCTCCTGATTTTTATTCTCTTAGGCTCCTCTCCTGATTTTTATTCTCTGAGGCTCCTCTCCTGATTTTAATTTTTTTAGGCTCCTCTCCTGATTTTAAGTTTTTTAGGATCCTCTCCTGATTTTTATTCTCTTAGGCTCCTTTCCTGATTTTTATTCTCTTAGGCTCCTTTCCTGACTTTAATTTTTTTAGGTTCCTCTCCTGATTTTAATTTTTTTAGGCTCCTCTCCTGATTTTTATTCTCTTAGGCTCCTCTCCTGATTTTTATTCTCTGAGGCTCCTCTCCTGATTTTAATTTTTTTAGGCTCCTCTCCTGATTTTAATTTTTTTAAACTCCTCTCCTGATTTTTATTCTCTTAGGCTCCTCTCCTGATTTTAATTTTTTTAGACTCCTCTCCTGATTCTTATTCTCTTAGGCTCCTCTCCTGATTTTAATTTTTTTAGGATCCTCTCCTGATTTTAATTTTTTTAGGCTCCTCTCCTGATTTTAATTTTTTTAAACTCCTCTCCTGATTTTTATTCTCTTAGGCTCCTCTCCTGATTTTAATTTTTTTAGGCTCCTCTCCTGATTTTAATTTTTTTAGGCTCCTCTCCTGATTTTTATTCTCTTAGGCTCCTCTCCTGATTTTTATTCTCTGAGGCTCCTGTCCTGATTTTAATTTTTTTAGGCTCCTCTCCTGATTTTAATTTTTTTAAACTCCTTTTCTGATTTTTATTCTCTTAGACTCCTCTCCTGATTTTAATTTTTTTAGACTCCTCTCCTGATTCTTATTCTCTTAGGCTCCTCTCCTGATTTTAATTTTTTTAGGATCCTCTCCTGATTTTAATTTTTTTAGGCTCCTCTCCTGATTTTACGTTTTGTAGGCTCCTCTCCTGATTTTTATTCTCTTAGGCTCCTCTCCTGATTTTTATTCTCTTAGGCTCCTCTCCTGATTTTTATTCTCTTAGGCTCCTCTCCTGATTTTTATTCTCTTAGGCTCCTCTCCTGATTTTTATTCTCTTAGGCTCCTCTCCTGATTTTTATTCTCTTAGGCTCCTCTCCTGATTTTTATTCTCTTAGGCTCCTCTCCTGATTTTTATTCTCTGAGGCTCCTCTCCTGATTTTAAGTTTTTTAGGCTCCTCTCCTGATTTTTATTCTCTTAGGCTCCTCTCCTGATTTTTATTCTCTTAGGCTCCTCTCCTGATTTTTATTCTCTTAGGCTCCTCTCCTGATTTTAAGTTTTTTAGGCTCCTCTCTTGATTTTAAGTTTTTTAGGCTCCTTTTCTGATTTTTATTCTCTTAGACTCCTCTCCTGATTTTTATTCTCTTAGGCTCCTCTTCTGATTTTAAGTTTTTTAGGCTCCTCTCCTGATTTTTATTCTCTTAGGCTCCTCTCCTGATTTTAATTTTTTTAGACTCCTCTCCTGATTTTTATTCTCTTAGGCTCCTCTCCTGATTTTAAGTTTTTTAGGCTCCTCTCCTGATTTTTATTCTCTTAGGCTCCTCTCCTGATTTTAAGTTTTTTAGGCTCCTCTCCTGATTTTAATTTTTTTAGGCTCCTCTCCTGATTTTAATTTTTTTAGGCTCCTCTCCTGATTTTTATTCTCTTAGGCTCCTTTCCTGATTTTTATTCTCTTAGGCTCCTCTCCTGATTTTTATTCTCTGAGGCTCCTCTCCTGATTTTAAGTTTTTTAGGCTCCTCTCCTGATTTCTATTCTCTTAGGCTCCTCTCCTGATTTTTATTCTCTTAGGCTCCTCTCCTGATTTTTATTCTCTTAGGCTCCTCTCCTGACTTTTACTCTCTTAGGCTCCTCTCCTGATTTTAAGTTTTTTAGGCTCCTCTCCTGATTTTAATTTTTTTAGACTCCTCTCCTGATTTTTATTCTCTTAGGCTCCTCTCCTGATTTTTATTCTCTTAGGCTCCTCTCCTGATTTTTATTCTCTTAGGCTCCTCTTCTGATTTTATGTTTTTTAGGCTCCTCTCCTGATTTTTATTCTCTTAGGCTCCTCTCCTGATTTTTTTTCTCTTAGGCTCCTTTTCTGATTTTTATTCTCTTAGGCTCCTCTCCTGATTTTTATTCTCTTAGGCTCCTCTCCTGATTTTAATTTTTTTAGGCTCCTCTCCTGATTTTAATTTTTTTAAACTCCTCTCCTGATTTTTATTCTCTTAGGCTCCTCTCCTGATTTTAATTTTTTTAGGCTCCTCTCCTGATTTTTATTCTCTTAGGCTCCTCTCCTGATTTTTATTCTCTTAGGCTCCTCTCCTGATTTTTATTCTCTTAGGCTCCTCTCCTGATTTTAAGTTTTTTAGACTCCTCTCCTGATTTTTATTCTCTTAGGCTCCTCTCCTGATTTCAAGTTTTTTAGGCTCCTCTCCTGATTTTAATATTTTTAGGTTCCTCTCCTGATTTTTATTCTCTTAGGCTCCTCTCCTGATATAAGTTTTTTAGGCTCCTCTCCTGATTTTTATTCTCTTAGGCTCCTCTCCTGATTTTTATTCTCTTAGGCTCCTCTCCTGATTTTAATATTTTTAGGCTCCTCTCCTGATTTTTATTCTCTTAGGCTCCTCTCCTGATTTTAAGTTTTTTAGGCTCCTCTCCTGATTTTTATTCTCTTAGGCTCCTCTCCTGATTTTAAGTTTTTTAGGCTCCTCTCCTGATTTTTATTGTCTTAGGCTCCTCTCCTGATTTTTATTCTCTTAGGCTCCTCTCCTGATTTTTCTTCTCTTAGGCTCCTCTCCTGATTTTTATTCTCTTAGGCTCCTCTCCTGATTTTTATTCTCTTAGGCTCCTCTCCTGATTTTTATTCTCTTAGGCTCCTCTCCTGATTTCAAGTTTTTTAGGCTCCTCTCCTGATTTTTATTCTCTTAGGCTCCTCTCCTGATTTTTATTCTCTTAGGCTCCTCTCCTGATTTTTATTCTCTTAGGCTTCTCTCCTGCTTTCAAGTTTTTTAGGTTCCTCTCCTGATTTTTATTCTCTTAGGCTCCTCTCCTGATTTTAAGTTTTTTAGGCTCCTCTCCTGATTTTTATTCTCTTAGGCTCCTCTCCTGATTTTTATTCTCTTAGGCTCCTCTCCTGATTTTTATTCTCTTAGGCTCCTCTCCTGCTTTCAAGTTTTTTAGGCTCCTCTCCTGATTTTTATTCTCTTAGGCTCCTCTCCTGATTTTTATTCTCTTAGGCTCCTCTCCTGCTTTCAAGTTTTTTAGGCTCCTCTCCTGATTTTTATTCTCTTAGGCTCCTCTCCTGATTTTTATTCTCTTAGGCTCCTCTCCTGCTTTCAAGTTTTTTAGGCTCCTCTCCTGATTTTTATTCTCTTAGGCTCCTCTCCTGATTTTTATTCTCTTAGGCTCCTCTCCTGATTTTTATTCTCTTAGGCTCCTCTCCTGATTTTTATTCTCTTAGGCTCCTCTCCTGATTTTTATTCTCTTAGGCTCCTCTCCTGCTTTTTATTCTCTTAGGCTCCTCTCCTGCTTTTTATTCTCTTAGGCTCCTCTCCTGATTTTTATTCTCTTAGGCTCCTCTCCTGATTTTTATTCTCTTAGGCTCCTCTCCTGATTTTTATTCTCTTAGGCTCCTCTCCTGATTTTTATTCTCTTAGGCTCCTCTCCTGATTTTTGTTCTCTTAGGCTCCTCTCCTGATTTTTGTTCTCTTAGGCTCCTCTCCTGATTTTTATTCTCTTAGGCTCCTCTCCTGATTTTTATTCTCTTAGGCTCCTCTCCTGCTTTCAAGTTTTTTAGGCTCCTCTCCTGATTTTTATTCTCTTAGGCTCCTCTCCTGATTTTTGTTCTCTTAGGCTCCTCTCCTGCTTTTTATTCTCTTAGGCTCCTCTCCTGATTTTTATTCTCTTAGGCTCCTCTCCTGATTTTTCTTCTCTTAGGCTCCTCTCCTGATTTTTATTCTCTTAGGCTCCTCTCCTGATTTTTATTCTCTTAGGCTCCTCTCCTGATTTTTATTCTCTTAGGCTCCTCTCCTGATTTTTCTTCTCTTAGGCTCCTCTCCTGATTTTTATTCTCTTAGGCTCCTCTCCTGATTTTTATTCTCTTAGGCTCCTCTCCTGATTTTTGTTCTCTTAGGCTCCTCTCCTGATTTTTATTCTCTTAGGCTCCTCTCCTGATTTTTATTCTCTTAGGCTCCTCTCCTGATTTTTATTCTCTTAGGCTCCTCTCCTGATTTTTATTCTCTTAGGCTCCTCTCCTGCTTTCAAGTTTTTTAGGCTCCTCTCCTGATTTTTATTCTCTTAGGCTCCTCTCCTGATTTTTATTCTCTTAGGCTCCTCTCCTGCTTTCAAGTTTTTTAGGCTCCTCTCCTGATTTTTATTCTCTTAGGCTCCTCTCCTGATTTTTATTCTCTTAGGCTCCTCTCCTGATTTTTATTCTCTTAGGCTCCTCTCCTGATTTTTATTCTCTTAGGCTCCTCTCCTGATTTTTATTCTCTTAGGCTCCTCTCCTGATTTTTATTCTCTTAGGCTCCTCTCCTGATTTTTATTCTCTTAGGCTCCTCTCCTGATTTTTATTCTCTTAGGCTCCTCTCCTGCTTTCAAGTTTTTTAGGCTCCTCTCCTGATTTTTATTCTCTTAGGCTCCTCTCCTGATTTTTGTTCTCTTAGGCTCCTCTCCTGATTTTTATTCTCTTAGGCTCCTCTCCTGATTTTTATTCTCTTAGGCTCCTCTCCTGATTTTTCTTCTCTTAGGCTCCTCTCCTGATTTTTATTCTCTTAGGCTCCTCTCCTGATTTTTATTCTCTTAGGCTCCTCTCCTGATTTTTATTCTCTTAGGCTCCTCTCCTGATTTTTATTCTCTTAGGCTCCTCTCCTGCTTTCAAGTTTTTTAGGCTCCTCTCCTGATTTTTATTCTCTTAGGCTCCTCTCCTGATTTTTCTTCTCTTAGGCTCCTCTCCTGATTTTTATTCTCTTAGGCTCCTCTCCTGATTTTTATTCTCTTAGGCTCCTCTCCTGCTTTCAAGTTTTTTAGGCTCCTCTCCTGATTTTTATTCTCTTAGGCTCCTCTCCTGATTTTTCTTCTCTTAGGCTCCTCTCCTGATTTTTATTCTCTTAGGCTCCTCTCCTGCTTTTTATTCTCTTAGGCTCCTCTCCTGATTTTTCTTCTCTTAGGCTCCTCTCCTGATTTTTATTCTCTTAGGCTCCTCTCCTGATTTTTATTCTCTTAGGCTCCTCTCCTGCTTTCAAGTTTTTTAGGCTCCTCTCCTGATTTTTATTCTCTTAGGCTCCTCTCCTGATTTTTATTCTCTTAGGCTCCTCTCCTGCTTTCAAGTTTTTTAGGCTCCTCTCCTGATTTTTATTATCTTAGGCTCCTCTCCTGATTTTTATTCTCTTAGGCTCCTCTCCTGCTTTCAAGTTTTTTAGGCTCCTCTCCTGATTTTTATTCTCTTAGGCTCCTCTCCTGATTTTTATTCTCTTAGGCTCCTCTCCTGATTTTTATTCTCTTAGGCTCCTCTCCTGATTTTTGTTCTCTTAGGCTCCTCTCCTGATTTTTATTCTCTTAGGCTCCTCTCCTGATTTTTCTTCTCTTAAGCTCCTCTCCTGATTTTTATTCTCTTAGGCTCCTCTCCTGATTTTTATTCTCTTAGGCTCCTCTCCTGCTTTCAAGTTTTTTAGGCTCCTCTCCTGATTTTTCTTCTCTTAGGCTCCTCTCCTGATTTTTCTTCTCTTAGGCTCCTCTCCTGATTTTTCTTCTCTTAGGCTCCTCTCCTGATTTTTATTCTCTTAGGCTCCTCTCCTGATTTTTATTCTCTTAGGCTCCTCTCCTGATTTTTATTCTCTTAGGCTCCTCTCCTGATTTTTATTCTCTTAGGCTCCTCTCCTGATTTTTATTCTCTTAGGCTCCTCTCCTGATTTTTGTTCTCTTAGGCTCCTCTCCTGATTTTTATTCTCTTAGGCTCCTCTCCTGATTTTTATTCTCTTAGGCTCCTCTCCTGATTTTTCTTCTCTTAGGCTCCTCTCCTGATTTTTCTTCTCTTAGGCTCCTCTCCTGATTTTTATTCTCTTAGGCTCCTCTCCTGATTTTTATTCTCTTAGGCTCCTCTCCTGATTTTTATTCTCTTAGGCTCCTCTCCTGATTTTTCTTCTCTTAGGCTCCTCTCTTGATTTTTATTCTCTTAGGCTCCTCTCCTGATTTTTATTCTCTTAGGCTCCTCTCCTGATTTTTATTCTCTTAGGCTCCTCTCCTGATTTTTATTCTCTTAGGCTCCTCTCCTGCTTTCAAGTTTTTTAGGCTCCTCTCCTGATTTTTATTCTCTTAGGCTCCTCTCCTGATTTTTCTTCTCTTAGGCTCCTCTCCTGATTTTTATTCTCTTAGGCTCCTCTCCTGATTTTTATTCTCTTAGGCTCCTCTCCTGATTTTTATTCTCTTAGGCTCCTCTCCTGATTTTTATTCTCTTAGGCTCCTCTCCTGATTTTTATTCTCTTAGGCTCCTCTCCTGATTTTTATTCTCTTAGGCTCCTCTCCTGATTTTTATTCTCTTAGGCTCCTCTCCTGATTTTTGTTCTCTTAGGCTCCTCTCCTGATTTTTATTCTCTTAGGCTCCTCTCCTGATTTTTCTTCTCTTAGGCTCCTCTCCTGATTTTTCTTCTCTTAGGCTCCTCTCCTGATTTTTATTCTCTTAGGCTCCTCTCCTGATTTTTGTTCTCTTAGGCTCCTCTCCTGATTTTTATTCTCTTAGGCTCCTCTCCTGATTTTTATTCTCTTAGGCTCCTCTCCTGATTTTTATTCTCTTAGGCTCCTCTCCTGATTTTTATTCTCTTAGGCTCCTCTCCTGATTTTTATTCTCTTAGGCTCCTCTCCTGATTTTTATTCTCTTAGGCTCCTCTCCTGATTTTTATTCTCTTAGGCTCCTCTCCTGATTTTTATTCTCTTAGGCTCCTCTCCTGCTTTCAAGTTTTTTAGGCTCCTCTCCTGCTTTCAAGTTTTTTAGGCTCCTCTCCTGATTTTTATTCTCTTAGGCTCCTCTCCTGATTTTTATTCTCTTAGGCTCCTCTCCTGATTTTTATTCTCTTAGGCTCCTCTCCTGATTTTTGTTCTCTTAGGCTCCTCTCCTGATTTTTATTCTCTTAGGCTCCTCTCCTGATTTTTATTCTCTTAGGCTCCTCTCCTGATTTTTATTCTCTTAGGCTCCTCTCCTGATTTTTATTCTCTTAGGCTCCTCTCCTGATTTTTGTTCTCTTAGGCTCCTCTCCTGATTTTTATTCTCTTAGGCTCCTCTCCTGATTTTTATTCTCTTAGGCTCCTCTCCTGATTTTTATTCTCTTAGGCTCCTCTCCTGCTTTCAAGTTTTTTAGGCTCCTCTCCTGATTTTTATTCTCTTAGGCTCCTCTCCTGATTTTTATTCTCTTAGGCTCCTCTCCTGATTTTTATTCTCTTAGGCTCCTCTCCTGATTTTTATTCTCTTAGGCTCCTCTCCTGATTTTTATTCTCTTAGGCTCCTCTCCTGATTTTTATTCTCTTAGGCTCCTCTCCTGATTTTTACTCTCTTAGGCTCCTCTCCTGATTTTTATTCTCTTAGGCTCCTCTCCTGATTTTTATTCTCTTAGGCTCCTCTCCTGCTTTCAAGTTTTTTAGGCTCCTCTCCTGATTTTTATTCTCTTAGGCTCCTCTCCTGATTTTTATTCTCTTAGGCTCCTCTCCTGATTTTTATTCTCTTAGGCTCCTCTCCTGATTTTTACTCTCTTAGGCTCCTCTCCTGATTTTTATTCTCTTAGGCTCCTCTCCTGATTTTTACTGTCTTAGGCTCCTCTCCTGATTTTTATTCTCTTAGGCTCCTCTCCTGATTTTTATTCTCTTAGGCTCCTCTCCTGATTTTTATTCTCTTAGGCTCCTCTCCTGATTTTTATTCTCTTAGGCTCCTCTCCTGCTTTCAAGTTTTTTAGGCTCCTCTCCTGATTTTTATTCTCTTAGGCTCCTCTTCTGATTTTAAGTTTTTTAGGCTCCTCTCCTGATTTTTATTCTCTTAGGCTCCTCTCCTGATTTTTATTCTCTTAGGCTCCTCTCCTGCTTTCAAGTTTTTTAGGCTCCTCTCCTGATTTTTATTCTCTTAGGCTCCTCTCCTGATTTTTATTCTCTTAGGCTCCTCTTCTGATTTTAAGTTTTTTAGGCTCCTCTCCTGATTTTTATTCTCTTAGGCTCCTCTCCTGATTTTAAGTTTTTTAGGCTCCTCTCCTGATTTTTACTCTCTTAGGCTCCTCTCCTGATTTTTATTCTCTTAGGCTCCTCTCCTGATTTTTATTCTCTTAGGCTCCTCTCCTGATTTTTATTCTCTTAGGCTCCTCTTCTGATTTTTATTCTCTTAGGCTCCTCTCCTGATTTTTACTCTCTTAGGCTCCTGTCCTGATTTTTATTCTCTTAGGCTCCTCTCCTGCTTTCAAGTTTTTTAGGCTCCTCTCCTGATTTTTATTCTCTTAGGCTCCTCTCCTGATTTTTATTCTCTTAGGCTCCTCTCCTGATTTTTATTCTCTTAGGCTCCTCTCCTGATTTTTACTCTCTTAGGCTCCTCTCCTGATTTTTATTCTCTTAGGCTCCTCTCCTGCTTTCAAGTTTTTTAGGCTCCTCTCCTGATTTTTATTCTCTTAGGCTCCTATCCTGATTTTTATTCTCTTAGGCTCCTCTTCTGATTTTAAGTTTTTTAGGCTCCTCTCCTGATTTTTATTCTCTTAGGCTCCTCTCCTGATTTTTATTCTTTTAGGCTCCTCTTCTGATTTTAAGTTTTTTAGGCTCCTCTCCTGATTTTTACTCTCTTAGGCTCCTCTCCTGATTTTTATTCTCTTAGGCTCCTCTCCTGATTTTTATTCTCTTAGGCTCCTCTCCTGCTTTCAAGTTTTTTAGGCTCCTCTCCTGATTTTTACTCTCTTAGGCTCCTCTCCTGATTTTTATTCTCTTAGGCTCCTCTCCTGATTTTTATTCTCTTAGGCTCCTCTCCTGATTTTTACTGTCTTAGGCTCCTCTCCTGATTTATATTCTCTTAGGCTCCTCTCCTGATTTTTATTCTCTTAGGCTCCTCTCCTGATTTTTATTCTCTTAGGCTCCTCTCCTGATTTTTGTTCTCTTAGGCTCCTCTCCTGATTTTTATTCTCTTAGGCTCCTCTCCTGATTTTTATTCTCTTAGGCTCCTCTCCTGATTTTTATTCTCTTAGGCTCCTCTCCTGATTTTTATTCTCTTAGGCTCCTCTCCTGATTTTTATTCTCTTAGGCTCCTCTCCTGATTTTTATTCTCTTAGGCTCCTCTCCTGATTTTTATTCTCTTAGGCTCCTCTCCTGATTTTTATTCTCTTAGGCTCCTCTCCTGCTTTCAAGTTTTTTAGGCTCCTCTCCTGCTTTCAAGTTTTTTAGGCTCCTCTCCTGATTTTTATTCTCTTAGGCTCCTCTCCTGATTTTTATTCTCTTAGGCTCCTCTCCTGATTTTTATTCTCTTAGGCTCCTCTCCTGATTTTTGTTCTCTTAGGCTCCTCTCCTGATTTTTATTCTCTTAGGCTCCTCTCCTGATTTTTATTCTCTTAGGCTCCTCTCCTGATTTTTATTCTCTTAGGCTCCTCTCCTGATTTTTATTCTCTTAGGCTCCTCTCCTGATTTTTGTTCTCTTAGGCTCCTCTCCTGATTTTTATTCTCTTAGGCTCCTCTCCTGATTTTTATTCTCTTAGGCTCCTCTCCTGATTTTTATTCTCTTAGGCTCCTCTCCTGCTTTCAAGTTTTTTAGGCTCCTCTCCTGATTTTTATTCTCTTAGGCTCCTCTCCTGATTTTTATTCTCTTAGGCTCCTCTCCTGATTTTTATTCTCTTAGGCTCCTCTCCTGATTTTTATTCTCTTAGGCTCCTCTCCTGATTTTTATTCTCTTAGGCTCCTCTCCTGATTTTTATTCTCTTAGGCTCCTCTCCTGATTTTTACTCTCTTAGGCTCCTCTCCTGATTTTTATTCTCTTAGGCTCCTCTCCTGATTTTTATTCTCTTAGGCTCCTCTCCTGCTTTCAAGTTTTTTAGGCTCCTCTCCTGATTTTTATTCTCTTAGGCTCCTCTCCTGATTTTTATTCTCTTAGGCTCCTCTCCTGATTTTTATTCTCTTAGGCTCCTCTCCTGATTTTTACTCTCTTAGGCTCCTCTCCTGATTTTTATTCTCTTAGGCTCCTCTCCTGATTTTTACTGTCTTAGGCTCCTCTCCTGATTTTTATTCTCTTAGGCTCCTCTCCTGATTTTTATTCTCTTAGGCTCCTCTCCTGATTTTTATTCTCTTAGGCTCCTCTCCTGATTTTTATTCTCTTAGGCTCCTCTCCTGCTTTCAAGTTTTTTAGGCTCCTCTCCTGATTTTTATTCTCTTAGGCTCCTCTTCTGATTTTAAGTTTTTTAGGCTCCTCTCCTGATTTTTATTCTCTTAGGCTCCTCTCCTGATTTTTATTCTCTTAGGCTCCTCTCCTGCTTTCAAGTTTTTTAGGCTCCTCTCCTGATTTTTATTCTCTTAGGCTCCTCTCCTGATTTTTATTCTCTTAGGCTCCTCTTCTGATTTTAAGTTTTTTAGGCTCCTCTCCTGATTTTTATTCTCTTAGGCTCCTCTCCTGATTTTAAGTTTTTTAGGCTCCTCTCCTGATTTTTACTCTCTTAGGCTCCTCTCCTGATTTTTATTCTCTTAGGCTCCTCTCCTGATTTTTATTCTCTTAGGCTCCTCTCCTGATTTTTATTCTCTTAGGCTCCTCTTCTGATTTTTATTCTCTTAGGCTCCTCTCCTGATTTTTACTCTCTTAGGCTCCTGTCCTGATTTTTATTCTCTTAGGCTCCTCTCCTGCTTTCAAGTTTTTTAGGCTCCTCTCCTGATTTTTATTCTCTTAGGCTCCTCTCCTGATTTTTATTCTCTTAGGCTCCTCTCCTGATTTTTATTCTCTTAGGCTCCTCTCCTGATTTTTACTCTCTTAGGCTCCTCTCCTGATTTTTATTCTCTTAGGCTCCTCTCCTGCTTTCAAGTTTTTTAGGCTCCTCTCCTGATTTTTATTCTCTTAGGCTCCTATCCTGATTTTTATTCTCTTAGGCTCCTCTTCTGATTTTAAGTTTTTTAGGCTCCTCTCCTGATTTTTATTCTCTTAGGCTCCTCTCCTGATTTTTATTCTTTTAGGCTCCTCTTCTGATTTTAAGTTTTTTAGGCTCCTCTCCTGATTTTTACTCTCTTAGGCTCCTCTCCTGATTTTTATTCTCTTAGGCTCCTCTCCTGATTTTTATTCTCTTAGGCTCCTCTCCTGCTTTCAAGTTTTTTAGGCTCCTCTCCTGATTTTTACTCTCTTAGGCTCCTCTCCTGATTTTTATTCTCTTAGGCTCCTCTCCTGATTTTTATTCTCTTAGGCTCCTCTCCTGATTTTTACTGTCTTAGGCTCCTCTCCTGATTTATATTCTCTTAGGCTCCTCTCCTGATTTTTATTCTCTTAGGCTCCTCTCCTGATTTTTATTCTCTTAGGCTCCTCTCCTGATTTTTATTCTCTTAGGCTCCTCTCCTGCTTTCAAGTTTTTTAGGCTCCTCTCCTGATTTTTATTCTCTTTGGCTCCTCTCCTGATTTTTATTCTCTTAGGCTCCTCTCCTGATTTTTATTCTCTTAGGCTCCTCTCCTGATTTTTATTCTCTTAGGCTCCTCTCCTGATTTTTATTCTCTTAGGCTCCTCTCCTGATTTTTATTCTCTTAGGCTCCTCTCCTGATTTTTATTCTCTTAGGCTCCTCTTCTGATTTTTATTCTCTTAGGCTCCTCTCCTGATTTTTACTCTCTTAGGCTCCTGTCCTGATTTTTATTCTCTTAGGCTCCTCTCCTGATTTTTATTCTCTTAGGCTCCTCTCCTGCTTTCAAGTTTTTTAGGCTCCTCTCCTGATTTTTATTCTCTTAGGCTCCTCTCCTGGTTTTTATTCTCTTAGGCTCCTCTCCTGATTTTTATTCTCTTAGGCTCCTCTCCTGCTTTCAAGTTTTTTAGGCTCCTCTCCTGATTTTTATTCTCTTAGGCTCCTCTCCTGATTTTTATTCTCTTAGGCTCCTCTTCTGATTTTAAGTTTTTTAGGCTCCTCTCCTGATTTTTATTCTCTTAGGCTCCTCTCCTGATTTTTATTCTTTTAGGCTCCTCTTCTGATTTTAAGTTTTTTAGGCTCCTCTCCTGATTTTTACTCTCTTAGGCTCCTCTCCTGATTTTTATTCTCTTAGGCTCCTCTCCTGATTTTTATTCTCTTAGGCTCCTCTCCTGATTTTTATTCTCTTAGGCTCCTCTCCTGATTTTTATTCTCTTAGGCTCCTCTCCTGATTTTTATTCTCTTAGGCTCCTCTCCTGATTTTTATTCTCTTAGGCTCCTCTCCTGATTTTTATTCTCTTAGGCTCCTCTCTTGATTTTTATTCTCTTAGGCTCCTGTCCTGATTTTAAGTTTTTTATGCTCCTCTCCTGATTTTTATTCTCTTAGGCTCCTCTCCTGATTTTTATTCTCTTAGGCTCCTCTCCTGATTTTTATTCTCTTAGGCTCCTCTCCTGATTTTTATTCTCTTAGGCTCCTCTCCTGATTTTAAGTTTTTTAGGCTCCTCTCCTGATTTTTATTCTCTTAGGCTCCTCTTCTGATTTTAAGTTTTTTAGGCTCCTCTCCTGATTTTTATTCTCTTAGGCTCCTCTCCTGATTTTTATTCTCTTAGGCTCCTCTCCTGCTTTCAAGTTTTTTAGGCTCCTCTCCTGATTTTTATTCTCTTAGGCTCCTCTCCTGATTTTTATTCTCTTAGGCTCCTCTCCTGATTTTTATTCTCTTAGGCTCCTCTCCTGATTTTTATTCTCTTAGGCTCCTCTCCTGATTTTAAGTTTTTTAGGCTCCTCTCCTGATTTTTACTCTCTTAGGCTCCTCTCCTGATTTTTATTCTCTTAGGCTCCTCTCCTGATTTTTATTCTCTTAGGCTCCTCTCCTGATTTTTATTCTCTTAGGCTCCTCTCCTGATTTTTATTCTCTTAGGCTCCTCTCCTGATTTTTATTCTCTTAGGCTCCTCTTCTGATTTTTATTCTCTTAGGCTCCTCTCCTGATTTTTACTCTCTTAGGCTCCTGTCCTGATTTTTATTCTCTTAGGCTCCTCTCCTGCTTTCAAGTTTTTTAGGCTCCTCTCCTGATTTTTATTCTCTTAGGCTCCTCTCCTGATTTTTACTGTCTTAGGCTCCTCTCCTGATTTTTATTCTCTTAGGCTCCTCTCCTGATTTTTATTCTCTTAGGCTCCTCTCCTGATTTTTATTCTCTTAGGCTCCTCTCCTGATTTTTATTCTCTTAGGCTCCTCTCCTGCTTTCAAGTTTTTTAGGCTCCTCTCCTGATTTTTATTCTCTTAGGCTCCTCTTCTGATTTTAAGTTTTTTAGGCTCCTCTCCTGATTTTTATTCTCTTAGGCTCCTCTCCTGATTTTTATTCTCTTAGGCTCCTCTCCTGCTTTCAAGTTTTTTAGGCTCCTCTCCTGATTTTTATTCTCTTAGGCTCCTCTCCTGATTTTTATTCTCTTAGGCTCCTCTTCTGATTTTAAGTTTTTTAGGCTCCTCTCCTGATTTTTTATTCTCTTAGGCTCCTCTCCTGATTTTAAGTTTTTTAGGCTCCTCTCCTGATTTTTACTCTCTTAGGCTCCTCTCCTGATTTTTATTCTCTTAGGCTCCTCTCCTGATTTTTATTCTCTTAGGCTCCTCTCCTGATTTTTATTCTCTTAGGCTCCTCTTCTGATTTTTATTCTCTTAGGCTCCTCTCCTGATTTTTACTCTCTTAGGCTCCTGTCCTGATTTTTATTCTCTTAGGCTCCTCTCCTGCTTTCAAGTTTTTTAGGCTCCTCTCCTGATTTTTATTCTCTTAGGCTCCTCTCCTGATTTTTATTCTCTTAGGCTCCTCTCCTGATTTTTATTCTCTTAGGCTCCTCTCCTGATTTTTACTCTCTTAGGCTCCTCTCCTGATTTTTATTCTCTTAGGCTCCTCTCCTGCTTTCAAGTTTTTTAGGCTCCTCTCCTGATTTTTATTCTCTTAGGCTCCTCTCCTGCTTTCAAGTTTTTTAGGCTCCTCTCCTGATTTTTATTCTCTTAGGCTCCTATCCTGATTTTTATTCTCTTAGGCTCCTCTTCTGATTTTAAGTTTTTTAGGCTCCTCTCCTGATTTTTATTCTCTTAGGCTCCTCTCCTGATTTTTATTCTCTTAGGCTCCTCTTCTGATTTTTATTCTCTTAGGCTCCTCTCCTGATTTTTACTCTCTTAGGCTCCTGTCCTGATTTTTATTCTCTTAGGCTCCTCTCCTGCTTTCAAGTTTTTTAGGCTCCTCTCCTGATTTTTATTCTCTTAGGCTCCTCTCCTGATTTTTATTCTCTTAGGCTCCTCTCCTGATTTTTATTCTCTTAGGCTCCTCTCCTGATTTTTACTCTCTTAGGCTCCTCTCCTGATTTTTATTCTCTTAGGCTCCTCTCCTGCTTTCAAGTTTTTTAGGCTCCTCTCCTGATTTTTATTCTCTTAGGCTCCTCTCCTGCTTTCAAGTTTTTTAGGCTCCTCTCCTGATTTTTATTCTCTTAGGCTCCTATCCTGATTTTTATTCTCTTAGGCTCCTCTTCTGATTTTAAGTTTTTTAGGCTCCTCTCCTGATTTTTATTCTCTTAGGCTCCTCTCCTGATTTTTATTCTTTTAGGCTCCTCTTCTGATTTTAAGTTTTTTAGGCTCCTCTCCTGATTTTTACTCTCTTAGGCTCCTCTCCTGATTTTTATTCTCTTAGGCTCCTCTCCTGATTTTTATTCTCTTAGGCTCCTCTCCTGCTTTCAAGTTTTTTAGGCTCCTCTCCTGATTTTTATTCTCTTAGGCTCCTCTCCTGATTTTTATTCTCTTAGGCTCCTCTCCTGATTTTTACTGTCTTAGGCTCCTCTCCTGATTTATATTCTCTTAGGCTCCTCTCCTGATTTTTATTCTCTTAGGCTCCTCTCCTGATTTTTATTCTCTTAGGCTCCTCTCCTGATTTTTATTCTCTTAGGCTCCTCTCCTGCTTTCAAGTTTTTTAGGCTCCTCTCCTGATTTTTATTCTCTTTGGCTCCTCTCCTGATTTTTATTCTCTTAGGCTCCTCTCCTGATTTTTATTCTCTTAGGCTCCTCTCCTGATTTTTATTCTCTTAGGCTCCTCTCCTGATTTTTATTCTCTTAGGCTCCTCTCCTGATTTTTATTCTCTTAGGCTCCTCTCCTGATTTTTATTCTCTTAGGCTCCTCTTCTGATTTTTATTCTCTTAGGCTCCTCTCCTGATTTTTACTCTCTTAGGCTCCTGTCCTGATTTTTATTCTCTTAGGCTCCTCTCCTGATTTTTATTCTCTTAGGCTCCTCTCCTGCTTTCAAGTTTTTTAGGCTCCTCTCCTGATTTTTATTCTCTTAGGCTCCTCTCCTGGTTTTTATTCTCTTAGGCTCCTCTCCTGATTTTTATTCTCTTAGGCTCCTCTCCTGCTTTCAAGTTTTTTAGGCTCCTCTCCTGATTTTTATTCTCTTAGGCTCCTCTCCTGATTTTTATTCTCTTAGGCTCCTCTTCTGATTTTAAGTTTTTTAGGCTCCTCTCCTGATTTTTATTCTCTTAGGCTCCTCTCCTGATTTTTATTCTTTTAGGCTCCTCTTCTGATTTTAAGTTTTTTAGGCTCCTCTCCTGATTTTTACTCTCTTAGGCTCCTCTCCTGATTTTTATTCTCTTAGGCTCCTCTCCTGATTTTTATTCTCTTAGGCTCCTCTCCTGATTTTTATTCTCTTAGGCTCCTCTCCTGATTTTTATTCTCTTAGGCTCCTCTCCTGATTTTTATTCTCTTAGGCTCCTCTCCTGATTTTTACTGTCTTAGGCTCCTCTCCTGATTTTTATTCTCTTAGGCTCCTCTCCTGATTTTTATTCTCTTAGGCTCCTCTCCTGATTTTTATTCTCTTAGGCTCCTCTCCTGATTTTTATTCTCTTAGGCTCCTCTCCTGCTTTCAAGTTTTTTAGGCTCCTCTCCTGATTTTTATTCTCTTAGGCTCCTCTTCTGATTTTAAGTTTTTTAGGCTCCTCTCCTGATTTTTATTCTCTTAGGCTCCTCTCCTGATTTTTATTCTCTTAGGCTCCTCTCCTGCTTTCAAGTTTTTTTAGGCTCCTCTCCTGATTTTTATTCTCTTAGGCTCCTCTTCTGATTTTAAGTTTTTTAGGCTCCTCTCCTGATTTTTATTCTCTTAGGCTCCTCTCCTGATTTTTATTCTCTTAGGCTCCTCTCCTGCTTTCAAGTTTTTTAGGCTCCTCTCCTGATTTTTATTCTCTTAGGCTCCTCTCCTGATTTTTATTCTCTTAGGCTCCTCTCCTGATTTTTATTCTCTTAGGCTCCTCTTCTGATTTTAAGTTTTTTAGGCTCCTCTCCTGATTTTATTCTCTTAGGCTCCTCTCCTGATTTTAAGTTTTTTAGGCTCCTCTCCTGATTTTTATTCTCTTAGGCTCCTCTCCTGATTTTTATTCTCTTAGGCTCCTCTCCTGATTTTTATTCTCTTAGGCTCCTCTCCTGATTTTTATTCTCTTAGGCTCCTCTTCTGATTTTTATTCTCTTAGGCTCCTCTCCTGATTTTTACTCTCTTAGGCTCCTGTCCTGATTTTTATTCTCTTAGGCTCCTCTCCTGCTTTCAAGTTTTTTAGGCTCCTCTCCTGATTTTTATTCTCTTAGGCTCCTCTCCTGATTTTTATTCTCTTAGGCTCCTCTCCTGATTTTTATTCTCTTAGGCTCCTCTCCTGATTTTTACTCTCTTAGGCTCCTGTCCTGATTTTTATTCTCTTAGGCTCCTCTCCTGCTTTCAAGTTTTTTAGGCTCCTCTCCTGATTTTTATTCTCTTAGGCTCCTCTCCTGCTTTCAAGTTTTTTAGGCTCCTCTCCTGATTTTTATTCTCTTAGGCTCCTCTCCTGATTTTTATTCTCTTAGGCTCCTCTTCTGATTTTAAGTTTTTTAGGCTCCTCTCCTGATTTTTATTCTCTTAGGCTCCTCTCCTGATTTTTATTCTTTTAGGCTCCTCTTCTGATTTAAAGTTTTTTAGGCTCCTCTCCTGATTTTTACTCTCTTAGGCTCCTCTCCTGATTTTTATTCTCTTAGGCTCCTCTCCTGATTTTTATTCTCTTAGGCTCCTCTCCTGATTTTTATTCTCTTAGGCTCCTCTCCTGTTTTCAAGTTTTTTAGGCTCCTCTCCTGATTTTTATTCTCTTAGGCTCCTCTCCTGATTTTTATTCTCTTAGGCTCCTCTCCTGATTTTTATTCTCTTAGGCTCCTCTCCTGATTTTTATTCTCTTAGGCTCCTCTCCTGATTTTAAGTTTTTTAGGCTCCTCTCCTGATTTTTATTCTCTTAGGCTCCTCTCCTGATTTTTATTCTCTTAGGCTCCTCTTCTGATTTTTATTCTCTTAGGCTCCTCTCCTGATTTTTATTCTCCTAGGCTTTTCTCCTGATTTTTATTCTCTTAGGCTCCTCTCCTGATTTTTATTCTCTTAGGCTCCTCTCCTGTTTTCAAGTTTTTTAGGCTCCTCTCCTGATTTTTATTCTCTTAGGCTCCTCTCCTGATTTTTATTCTCTTAGGCTCCTCTCCTCATTTTTATTCTCTTAGGCTCCTCTCCTGATTTTTATTCTCTTAGGCTCCTCTCCTGATTTTAAGTTTTTAAGGCTCCTCTCCTGATTTTTATTCTCTTAGGCTCCTCTCCTGATTTTTATTCTCTTAGGCTCCTCTCCTGATTTTTATTCTCTTAGGCTCCTCTCCTGATTTTTATTCTCTTAGGCTCCTCTCCTGATTTTTATTCTCTTAGGCTCCTCTTCAGATTTAAAGTTTTTTAGGCTCCTCTCCTGATTTTTACTCTCTTAGGCTCCTCTCCTGATTTTTACTCTCTTAGGCTCCTCTCCTGATTTTTATTCTCTTAGGCTCCTCTCCTGATTTTTATTCTCTTAGGCTCCTCTCCTGATTTTTATTCTCTTAGGCTCCTCTCCTGATTTTTATTCTCTTAGGCTCCTCTCCTGATTTTTATTCTCTTAGGCTCCTCTCCTGATTTTTATTCTCTTAGGCTCCTCTCCTGATTTTTATTCTCTTAGGCTCCTCTCCTGATTTTTATTCTCTTAGGCTCCTCTCCTGTTTTCAAGTTTTTTAGGCTCCTCTCCTGATTTTTATTCTCTTAGGCTCCTCTCCTGATTTTTATTCTCTTAGGCTCCTCTCCTGATTTTTATTCTCTTAGGCTCCTCTCCTGCTTTCAAGTTTTTTAGGCTCCTCTCCTGATTTTTATTCTCTTAGGCTCCTCTCCTGATTTTTATTCTCTTAGGCTCCTCTCCTGATTTTTACTGTCTTAGGCTCCTCTCCTGATTTTTATTCTCTTAGGCTCCTCTCCTGCTTTCAAGTTTTTTAGGCTCCTCTCCTGATTTTTATTCTCTTAGGCTCCTCTTCTGATTTTAAGTTTTTTAGACTCCTCTCCTGATTTTTACTCTCTTAGGCTCCTCTCCTGATTTTTACTCTCTTAGGCTCCTCTCCTGATTTTTATTCTCTTGGGCTCCTCTCCTGATTTTTATTCTCTTAGGCTCCTCTCCTGATTTTTACTGTCTTAGGCTCCTCTCCTGATTTTTTATTCTCTTAGGCTCCTCTCCTGATTTTTATTCTCTTAGGCTCCTCTTCTGATTTTAAGTTTTTTAGGCTCCTCTCCTGAATTTTATTCTCTTAGGCTCGTCTCCTGATTTTTATTCTCTTAGGCTCCTCTCCTGATTTTTATTCTCTTAGGCTCCTCTCCTGATTTTTACTCTCTTAGGCTCCTGTCCTGATTTTTATTCTCTTAGGCTCCTCTCCTGATTTTTATTCTCTTAGGCTCCTCTCCTGCTTTCAAGTTTTTTAGGCTCCTCTCCTGATTTTTATTCTCTTAGGCTCCTCTCCTGGTTTTTATTCTCTTAGGCTCCTCTCCTGATTTTTATTCTCTTAGGCTCCTCTCCTGCTTTCAAGTTTTTTAGGCTCCTCTCCTGATTTTTATTCTCTTAGGCTCCTCTCCTGATTTTTATTCTTTTAGGCTCCTCTTCTGATTTTAAGTTTTTTAGGCTCCTCTCCTGATTTTTACTCTCTTAGGCTCCTCTCCTGATTTTTATTCTCTTAGGCTCCTCTCCTGATTTTATTCTCTTAGGCTCCTCTCCTGATTTTTATTCTCTTAGGCTCCTCTCCTGATTTTTATTCTCTTAGGCTCCTCTCCTGATTTTTACTGTCTTAGGCTCCTCTCCTGATTTTTATTCTCTTAGGCTCCTCTCCTGATTTTTATTCTCTTAGGCTCTCTCCTGCTTTCAAGTTTTTTAGGCTCCTCTCCTGATTTTTATTCTCTTAGGCTCCTCTCCTGATTTTTATTCTCTTAGGCTCCTCTCCTGATTTTTATTCTCTTAGGCTCCTCTCCTGATTTTTATTCTCTTAGGCTCCTCTCCTGCTTTCAAGTTTTTTAGGCTCCTCTCCTGATTTTTATTCTCTTAGGCTCCTCTCCTGATTTTTATTCTCTTAGGCTCCTCTCCTGATTTTTATTCTCTTAGGCTCCTCTCCTGATTTTTATTCTCTTAGGCTCCTCTTCAGATTTAAAGTTTTTTAGGCTCCTCTCCTGATTTTTACTCTCTTAGGCTCCTCTCCTGATTTTTATTCTCTTAGGCTCCTCTCCTGATTTTTATTCTCTTAGGCTCCTCTCCTGATTTTTATTCTCTTAGGCTCCTCTCCTGTTTTCAAGTTTTTTAGGCTCCTCTCCTGATTTTTATTCTCTTAGGCTCCTCTCCTGATTTTTATTCTCTTAGGCTCCTCTCCTGATTTTTATTCTCTTAGGCTCCTCTCCTGATTTTTATTCTCTTAGGCTCCTCTTCTGATTTTAAGTTTTTTAGGCTCCTCTCCTGATTTTTATTCTCTTAGGCTCCTCTCCTGATTTTTATTCTCTTAGGCTCCTCTCCTGCTTTCAAGTTTTTTAGGCTCCTCTCCTGATTTTTATTCTCTTAGGCTCCTCTCCTGATTTTTATTCTCTTAGGCTCCTCTCCTGCTTTCAAGTTTTTTAGGCTCCTCTCCTGATTTTTATTCTCTTAGGCTCCTCTCCTGATTTTTATTCTCTTAGGCTCCTCTTCTGATTTTAAGTTTTTTAGGCTCCTCTCCTGATTTTTATTCTCTTAGGCTCCTCTCCTGATTTTTATTCTTTTAGGCTCCTCTTCTGATTTTAAGTTTTTTAGGCTCCTCTCCTGATTTTTACTCTCTTAGGCTCCTCTCCTGATTTTTATTCTCTTAGGCTCCTCTCCTGATTTTTATTCTCTTAGGCTCCTCTCCTGCTTTCAAGTTTTTTAGGCTCCTCTCCTGATTTTTATTCTCTTAGGCTCCTCTCCTGATTTTTATTCTCTTAGGCTCCTCTCCTGATTTTTATTCTCTTAGGCTCCTCTCCTGCTTTCAAGTTTTTTAGGCTCCTCTCCTGATTTTTATTCTCTTAGGCTCCTCTTCTGATTTTAAGTTTTTTAGGCTCCTCTCCTGATTTTTACTCTCTTAGGCTCCTCTCCTGATTTTTATTCTCTTAGGCTCCTCTCCTGATTTTTATTCTCTTAGGCTCCTCTCCTGCTTTCAAGTTTTTTAGGCTCCTCTCCTGATTTTTATTCTCTTAGGCTCCTCTTCTGATTTTAAGTTTTTTAGGCTCCTCTCCTGATTTTTACTCTCTTAGGCTCCTCTCCTGATTTTTATTCTCTTAGGCTCCTCTCCTGATTTTTATTCTCTTAGGCTCCTCTCCTGCTTTCAAGTTTTTTAGGCTCCTCTCCTGATTTTTATTCTCTTAGGCTCCTCTTCTGATTTTAAGTTTTTTAGGCTCCTCTCCTGATTTTTACTCTCTTAGGCTCCTCTCCTGATTTTTATTCTCTTAGGCTCCTCTCCTGATTTTTACTCTCTTAGGCTCCTCTCCTGATTTTTATTCTCTTAGGCTCCTCTCCTGATTTTTATTCTCTTAGGCTCCTCTCCTGATTTTTACTGTCTTAGGCTCCTCTCCTGATTTTTATTCTCTTAGGCTCCTCTCCTGATTTTTATTCTCTTAGGCTCCTCTCCTGATTTTTATTCTCTTAGGCTCCTCTCCTGCTTTCAAGTTTTTTAGGCTCCTCTCCTGATTTTTATTCTCTTTGGCTCCTCTCCTGATTTTTATTCTCTTAGGCTCCTCTCCTGATTTTTTATTCTCTTAGGCTCCTCT
Source organism: Pseudopipra pipra (assembly GCF_036250125.1). Classification (NCBI taxonomy): domain Eukaryota; kingdom Metazoa; phylum Chordata; class Aves; order Passeriformes; family Pipridae; genus Pseudopipra; species Pseudopipra pipra. The sequence continues at coordinate 106,276 of NW_026990594.1, forward strand.
CCTGCTTTCAAGTTTTTTAGGCTCCTCTCCTGATTTTTATTCTCTTAGGCTCCTCTCCTGCTTTCAAGTTTTTTAGGCTCCTCTCCTGATTTTTATTCTCTTAGGCTCCTCTCCTGATTTTTATTCTCTTAGGCTCCTCTCCTGATTTTTATTCTCTTAGGCTCCTCTTCTGATTTTAAGTTTTTTAGGCTCCTCTCCTGATTTTTATTCTCTTAGGCTCCTCTCCTGATTTTTATTCTTTTAGGCTCCTCTTCTGATTTTAAGTTTTTTAGGCTCCTCTCCTGATTTTTACTCTCTTAGGCTCCTCTCCTGATTTTTATTCTCTTAGGCTCCTCTCCTGATTTTTATTCTCTTAGGCTCCTCTCCTGCTTTCAAGTTTTTTAGGCTCCTCTCCTGATTTTTATTCTCTTAGGCTCCTCTTCTGATTTTAAGTTTTTTAGGCTCCTCTCCTGATTTTTATTCTCTTAGGCTCCTCTTCTGATTTTAAGTTTTTTAGGCTCCTCTCCTGATTTTTACTCTCTTAGGCTCCTCTCCTGATTTTTATTCTCTTAGGCTCCTCTCCTGATTTTTATTCTCTTAGGCTCCTCTCCTGCTTTCAAGTTTTTTAGGCTCCTCTCCTGATTTTTATTCTCTTAGGCTCCTCTTCTGATTTTAAGTTTTTTAGGCTCCTCTCCTGATTTTTACTCTCTTAGGCTCCTCTCCTGATTTTTATTCTCTTAGGCTCCTCTCCTGATTTTTATTCTCTTAGGCTCCTCTCCTGCTTTCAAGTTTTTTAGGCTCCTCTCCTGATTTTTATTCTCTTAGGCTCCTCTCCTGATTTTTATTCTCTTAGGCTCCTCTCCTGATTTTTATTCTCTTAGGCTCCTCTCCTGATTTTTACTGTCTTAGGCTCCTCTCCTGATTTTTATTCTCTTAGGCTCCTCTCCTGATTTTTATTCTCTTAGGCTCCTCTCCTGATTTTTATTCTCTTAGGCTCCTCTCCTGATTTTTATTCTCTTAGGCTCCTCTCCTGATTTTTATTCTCTTAGGCTCCTCTCCTGATTTTTATTCTCTTAGGCTCCTCTTCAGATTTAAAGTTTTTTAGGCTCCTCTCCTGATTTTTACTCTCTTAGGCTCCTCTCCTGATTTTTATTCTCTTAGGCTCCTCTCCTGATTTTTATTCTCTTAGGCTCCTCTCCGGATTTTTATTCTCTTAGGCTCCTCTCCTGCTTTCAAGTTTTTTAGGCTCCTCTCCTGATTTTTATTCTCTTAGGCTCCTCTCCTGATTTTTATTCTCTTAGGCTCCTCTCCTGATTTTTATTCTCTTAGGCTCCTCTCCTGATTTTTATTCTCTTAGGCTCCTCTCCTGATTTTTATTCTCTTAGGCTCCTCTCCTGATTTTTACTCTCTTAGGCTCCTCTCCTGATTTTTATTCTCTTAGGCTCCTCTCCTGATTTTTATTCTCTTAGGCTCCTCTCCTGATTTTTATTCTCTTAGGCTCCTCTTCTGATTTTAAGTTTTTTAGGCTCCTCTCCTGATTTTTATTCTCTTAGGCTCCTCTCCTGATTTTTATTCTCTTAGGCTCCTCTCCTGCTTTCAAGTTTTTTAGGCTCCTCTCCTGATTTTTATTCTCTTAGGCTCCTCTCCTGATTTTTATTCTCTTAGGCTCCTCTCCTGCTTTCAAGTTTTTTAGGCTCCTCTCCTGATTTTTATTCTCTTAGGCTCCTCTCCTGATTTTTATTCTCTTAGGCTCCTCTTCTGATTTTAAGTTTTTTAGGCTCCTCTCCTGATTTTTATTCTCTTAGGCTCCTCTCCTGATTTTTATTCTTTTAGGCTCCTCTTCTGATTTTAAGTTTTTTAGGCTCCTCTCCTGATTTA